>NC_134485.1:26927864-27227864 GCF_040206685.1 Ascaphus truei | reverse complement strand
GAAAGCAAAATCATTGTTTATCTCGTTTTCCCCAGACCAATTATCCTATAGATTTGGACCCTTTGCTGTCAAGGAAGCCACTGGAACCTTGGGAGGGGAAGATATTTGACAAGAAGCAAGACCACAAAAACAGCCCAAGATAAGATTAAGTATAAAAATAAAAAAATTTAAATCACAGAGGTCACTTTACATACAGGAAGCAAATAGTGGGACAGAATGAAATCCTTCGCACTCGGTGAATAAAACAATAGAATGATGGCCATATTTATTGTGTAATTACAAAGGGCTTAAAACTGTACAACACGTTGGCTCTAGAAAGACTCCTGAGGTAAGTCGCTCTCAGGACCAAAATGTTGGGTCTTATCAAATTAATGAATATAATTTTTCTATTTGAGTGCTGATCCATAATAGTCTTTTTAATATGTATCTGACTCATTCAGCATATGCATCACATCATTTAAAATCAGGAGTTCTCACGCTTTAGAATACCCATCGTCTTACAACCGAGCCCCTCTCCAGTACAGGGAATACCCATCATCTTACCAGCGGAGGCTCTCTCCTGTACAGTAGAATACCCATCGTCTTACCACCGAGCCCCTCTCCAGTACAGGGAATACCCATTGTCTTACCAGCGGAGGCTCTCTCCTGTACAGGAGAATATCAATCGTCTTACCACCGAGCCCCTCTCCAGTACAGAATACCCATCGCCTTACCACCGAGCCCCTCTCCAGTACAGGAGAATACCCATCGCCTTACCAGCGGAGGCTCTCTCCTGTACAGGAGAATACCCATCGTCTTACCACCGAGCCCCTCTCCAGTACAGAATACCCATCGCTTTACCACCGAGCCCCTCTCCAGTACAGAATACCCATCGCCTTACCACCGAGCCCCTCTCGAGTACAGGAGAATACCCATCGCCTTACCAGCGGAGGCTCTCTCCTGTACAGGAGAATACCCATCGTCTTACCACCGAGCCCCTCTCCAGTACAGAATACCCATCGCCTTACCACCGAGCCCCTCTCCAGTACAGGAGAATACCCATCGTCTTACCACCGAGCCCCTCTCCAGTACAGGAGAATACCCATCGTCTTACCACCGAGCCCCTCTCCAGTACAGGGAATTCCCATCGTCTTACAACCGAGCCCCTCTCCAGTACAGGGAATACCCATCGTCTTACCAGCGGAGGCTCTCTCCTGTACAGTAGAATACCCATCGTCTTACCACCGAGCCCCTCTCCAGTACAGGGAATACCCATCGTCTTACCAGCGGAGGCTCTCTCCTGTACAGGAGAATATCAATCGTCTTACCACCGAGCCCCTCTCCAGTACAGAATACCCATCGCCTTACCACCGAGCCCCTCTCCAGTACAGGAGAATACCCATCGCCTTACCAGCGGAGGCTCTCTCCTGTACAGGAGAATACCCATCGTCTTACCACCGAGCCCCTCTCCAGTACAGAATACCCATCGCTTTACCACCGAGCCCCTCTCCAGTACAGAATACCCATCGCCTTACCACCGAGCCCCTCTCCAGTACAGGAGAATACCCATCGCCTTACCAGCGGAGGCTCTCTCCTGTACAGGAGAATACCCATCGTCTTACCACCGAGCCCCTCTCCAGTACAGAATACCCATCGCCTTACCACCGAGCCCCTCTCCAGTACAGGAGAATACCCATCGTCTTACCACCGAGCCCCTCTCCAGTACAGGAGAATACCCATCGTCTTACCACCGAGCCCCTCTCCAGTACAGGGAATTCCCATCGTCTTACAACCGAGCCCCTCTCCAGTACAGGGAATACCCATCGTCTTACCACCGAGCCCTTCTTGGGTACAGGAGAATACCCATCGTCTTACCACCGAGCCCCTCTCCAGTACAGGGAATACCCATCGTCTTACCAGCGGAGCCCCTCTCCAGTACAGAATACCCATCGTCTTACCACCGAGCCCATCTCCAGTACAGGGAATACCCATCGTTTTACCAGCGGAGCCCCTCTCCAGAACAGAATACCCATCGCCTTACCAGCCGAGCCCCTCCTGTACAGGAGAATACCCATCGCATTACCAGCGGAGCCCCTCTCCAGTACAGGAGAATACCCATCGTTTTACCAGCGGAGCCCCTCTCCAGTACAGAATACCCATCGTCTTACCAGCGGAGCCCCTCTCCAGTACAGGAAATACCCATCGTCTTACCACCGAGCCCCTCTCCAGTACAGAATACCCATCGCCTTATCAGCGGAGCCCCTCTCCAGTACAGAATACCCATCGCCTTACCAGCCGAGCCCCTCCTGTACAGGAGAATACCCATCGCATTACCAGCGGAGCCCCTCTCCAGTACAGGAGAATACCCATCGTTTTACCAGCGGAGCCCCTCTCCAGTACAGAATACCCATCGTCTTACCAGCGGAGCCCCTCTCCAGTACAGGAAATACCCATCGTCTTACCACCGAGCCCCTCTCCAGTACAGAATACCCATCGCCTTATCAGCGGAGCCCCTCTCCAGTACAGAATACCCATCGCCTTACCAGCAGAGCCCCTCTCCAGTACAGAATACCCATCGCCTTACCAGCAGAGCCCCTCTCCAGTACAGAATACCCATCGCATTACCAGCTGAGCCCCTCTCCAGTACAGGAGATAATCACCTCTGACATACCAGCATAGATTACTGCTCATGATTGGCACAGAAAAAGGAAGTGACCCAGCATCAATCTCGGAAGAGAGCCAATCAATGGGGACCTGCTGTATGATAATCACCTCATCAGAACCATCTACAACAGGGGTAGCCGTCACTTAAAATGGGAAAAATTAAATCTAAATAAATTTACAAGGATCTTAAAAATATTCTGGCTACGTAATGGGGAGGGAATGAGAAAAACGAAATTCAGTCAATCCAAAATAAAGGGAAATCAACACAAATTCAGTTTAATATATGTATATTCTTCTCAATTCACACCATCCATTTATTCAAAACATTATTGCAACAGAAACATGCATTCATTTTACCATTCCTACACCACAAATACAATGTGTGAAAATAATTGAGAAAAGTCCAAATTAAAGAGTGTGTGGGGTGTGTGTGTGGTGTATGTGTGTGTGGGGTGTGTGTGTGAGTGTGGTGTGTGTGGGTGTGGGGTGTGTGTGTGTGGTGTGGGGTGGGGTGTGTGTGTGGTGTGGGGTGTGTGTGTGTGTGGTGTGTGTGTGGGGTGTGTTGTGGTGGGGTGTGGTGTGTGTAGATCAGAACTTTAATGCATAGCTGACAAAAAATATTTTAGCCAACATACCTGACACTCCGGATCCCCAAATCTGCAATTAAACTCAAGAACCTTCGGCCCATCCTTGGTGAGCATTAAACCAGCATAGAGCACACCTGTGTAACCGGAAAGGATAGCTCAGGCACATTAACAAGCTAACAAACGTTACCCAATCCTCCCGGGTTTTTACTTATTTTTATGCCGCTCCTATGGAGGGAACAGCGGTGATTTCGGAGCCGGTCTCCAATCACAGGTTATGCACCTAGAATCTTTTAGGAAGTAATTTTAACTCCACGTGCGAAAGGCAGAATTAAAGGAGGGACATGTTACAGTTCTATATACAGAGTAGCATATGCGAAAGGCAGAATTAAAGGAGGGACTTGTTACAGTTCTATATACAGAGTAGCATACGCTGCAGTTCTAAAAACAATACATGTCAGCTCTGTTCGTAATAAAAATATGAAGCATCAACTGAATTGTTTCAAATCTATTGCACATTTTGGGCTGATAACTTGATGGCTTTGGGTAACATCAAAGGGTCACATTTAAAGTGTCTGTGGAGTTAATTTTGGAGTTGAAGATTAGAGGAAGATCTGGACTCTGCACCACAACAACTTTGCAACTGTGAGAACGTGACTTTCTAAAACGCTGTGACTGTTTGTACTCTTCCTATCCTCCAATAACTGGGAAGTCTCTCCTCCTGCACATCACTGTGCCCTCACTATTGTTTTCTCACTCCTTTGTGAACGTTTCTGTTCTCTCCAACTTCCCCACTCCCCTCCAATCCACATTTCTGCATCTCTCCTCCATTCCACCTCTACATGTGCCCATATGCTGCACCATATTTATACACCTTCCAACAACTTCTTTACCCCTCAATATAAAACACCCACACAAATCCTCTATTCACACCCTCTATCTACTCCTTCCTGCTGCTGGGGATCTCTCCTAAGCCTGAACCCAGATATACACACCAGATCTCACCCACACCTCCCTGTCACCTCTTCCCCTGTAATTGGTATTAACCTTCTGATTTATTACTGACTAACCTTAAAACTCGCATCACAAATCAGACATCCCAATAGCCTGCACTCATGGTTACTGTCCCACACTGTCACTCCTACCTCTCCCATTGCGGCCAAGCACTGCCACCTACTGCACTTATTCCCTCACCTGCTGTCTCTAAGTTTCCCATCATACCACTTAGATTGTAAGCTCCTAGGGGCAGGGATTTCATTTCCTATTGTCTGATTTTGCTGCGCTTATTGTATTATTATAATTCCCTGTACTGTATTCTTTGTGAAGCGCCGAGTACACTTTTGGCGCTATATAAATAAATACATAGATACATACATACATACATACATACATCCTACACCCACTTATGTTTGCAAAGAGACCCACTCACCAACATACAGGATGCCCTCTTCTCGAAGATCATTAACCGTTTTTTGCAGCACCGTGTCACGGATTTTCTCCAGTAAATCCTTAGAAATCTAACAGAATATAAAATAAATTCCTTGTTTGATGTTCGGATAGTATTGCAATTTGGAAGAAGTGTAGTGGGTAACGTTCAACATGCCAATTCATTGCTATATAAATAACCAGTGGTTGACAAATCACCAAAAAAATCTACTCGCCGAACAAACAAAAAAATCTACTCGCCACCTAGTACCACACGTGTGCTGCTTGGGCCAATAGGAGCTCGCCACGATGTTAAATCCACTCGCCATGGGGCGTGCAGTTCGCATTGCGTGCCTTCCTGAGGAGTGTGGGGCGCCAAATAGCAGCCTGCCTACCAATGGCAGGACAAATCCTTGCAGGCTAAGCCCACTTGTTACCTCCACTTATCCAAAGAGAGTTCACGCCCAGGAGCGGAAGTATGAAATTACAATGCACGGTGTATGAGCCCCAGGGGAAAAAGCAGCCAAATCCATTAACTGAACCACAAACTTAAAAAGCAGCAGCAGTCCCCTATGTACAAATGCAATTTTAAAACCCACCCCTCGTTTCTCTCTCCCCCCCCCCCCGCTGACCAATAGGAAGCCGCCATGTCATCTGTCACGGTTTCCTGTTGGACGTAGTGGCGCGGGGGATGTAAAATACCAGGAATTACTGGCACTGCCGTCACCATACATTTTAGGAACAAGGTGGTCCCCGGAGCTTAAAGTTGAGCGGTTCAGCTCCGCAGACACCCTCCTCTTCCTACGCTGGTAATAAAGGCCTGCTGCTTTTAAGGGGTGTTCTGGAAACACGGCCCTCCATGTGTGCAGCCACAGACATTAATTCCAGTACTAAGCCACATACCTGAGGTGCTGGACAATAAGCCCCCATCCCTCCTGTATTAGGACCTTTGTCACCATCCAGCAGTCGTTTATGGTCTTGGGCCGGTGGCATCGGGGCAACTGTGACACCATCAGTGAAACATAAGCACTGCAAAGAAACACCAGGCTTTATCACCACCACCACAGCACAAAACACACAGCCGAGGCCTTCACCAAACTCGTTACCAGCAGGCAAGGTACACCAGCTAGCACACAATGCAAACAGATGACAAATATATGTAATAACCTACTAACAGTGTTTCACAGCTGCTTGTTGTAATGAATATAAATAATGAATGATAAAAACATAGGACAACGGCTTTAAATTCCAACGGTTTACCCGGCACGTACAGTATTAACAGTGAGATACACAGTGTGCAAGAACACAAGCACAAACCAGTAATAATCTCCAGACACATATTCCACTATAAATGATACATTCAATGTGTAGAGCCGCATTAAGTTACCCGCAAAAACATCACAAGGGGTGGAATGGAAAGGGAGAGCTTTGTCAGGACCCCACAAACCCTCAGGAAATCACCAGGAGAAGCAAAGGAACAATTATCCCTGACATCGGCAGAGAAAAACAGACGTGCAGCTGTAATATAACAGTACAAATCAATTCTTACACAGGGGCTGCTCCTTATGAATATTTGTAAAACCTCCAAAAGAGGAGGTCGGAAATGTGAAAATATAACATTTTCCGAATTATTTCTTTAAAAACACACAGTGGTTGTCAGGGACAGGAAGGAGCAGCCATCAAACCATGTTTCTGAAAGAAGAACATGCCATATCTTTATAACACCAGAACTGCATATATAGAGAAATTCCATTATGACGCTGGACGGTCACCACCATCACTTTATAAAAAAGTCATAAAAGGAATAAAGTAAATAAACAAAATAACTCGCAGTGTTTAAAAATAAAAAAAAATACAAATCGAATTATTTCAGAAAGGATAAGAGACGCGAGCGTCGAGATCATCTTCACTGACAAGGAACAAAGATTTTACGTACAGAAACTTCTTCCCCCTCCAGGAGCTCTTCAACAACAACCGTGTCTCCGGCATCTCCGAACGCCTTGTCCTGTGTTAGAAGGTGTGAAGGAACAGGACGTCAGGAGTTCTCTCTCCGGACAAAAAGTTACTCATTTATCTCCACAACAGTTTCACTTATGGGCTGAAGATCCAACTGATCCTTTGACATCTAAAAGGGGCAACTGTTGTATTCAAGAGTCGCCCCCTCACAACAATGGGGACGAAGGGAATAGAACGGGATGTCACTCCAGTAGTTTGTTACTGGTCTCCGTATTTCAGCCGTGACGTCAGTGCTCCATATCCCGAGCTACAGCTCAGGTTACGTTAAAATTCAGTTTAAAAAACGGAGTATAAAAATGAGAATCCCATGTTGATTAGTATTGGGTTTATTATTAAAAACCCAACCAATGGTTTGACATTTTGGAGGACATGTTAGAATATTAATAGCCATGGAACTGCAGATCTGTAGTGTTCTAATACAGGGCGTGCCAACTCCAATCCAAGGTCCACCAACAGGTCAGGCTCAGGATATCCCTGCTTCAGCACAGGTGGATCAATCAGTGGCCAAGGACCGAGTCATTGATTAAGCCACCTGTGCTGAAGCAGGGATACCCTCAAAACCTGACCTGTTGGTGGCCCTTAGAGTTGCCCACCCCTGCTCCCCCCCTAACTTCCCAACTACAAGCTCACCATACACATACACGTCATTGCCCTCTAACGCCAAATAACCCGTGAGTGATTGCCCTAACCATGGTTTTCACCAGCACTACTGTTAAAGAACGCGGCAGCGTTAATGTCGGCTACATCTGTATATACTACAATTCATTGAATCGGGAGCCATGTTTAAGGCCATACGAGTGTTCACGTTAGCAGCAGAACAGCAACAGGTTCAGTCCCCCACAGACCTGCATGATTTCATTCACCGCCTGGCAGGCTTCCTCTTTAGTAGTCGCCACAATAACGCCTTTCCCCGCCGCCAGACCACTCGCCTTCACCACCAACGCCGGGAAATCGGCACTGCAGAAAGGCATAGCGACACCGATGTAAGATAACTCACCGGCTGAACGTAGGCATCTTACCCGCTGGGGTTTATTTTTCCAGGACTGCTCTGAACACAGATTAACCTCCTGGATGCAACAGGACGAGGCACTGGGACAATATCAAGCAGAAAAAGAAATATCTTCTCATGCAATTAGAATCAAGGGGAACTGGATGGGCTGGAATCCGTGTGTAGATACACAGAGGGGAAATAAAAGAAAACTCTCATATGGCGATCCTTTCGCGTCATTAAAATGACGTGTTTGCAATGGGTAGGCGTTCCAATGACATACTCATCACTGGTTGGCTGCCATCAGAAATACCTTTCCCCCTCCCCCAGATCCTGGAAGAAGCCGCTGTGATTGCTGCCCGAGATTTCATGTACCCCGCTATAGAAGCACATACAGGTCACACGAGTGTTGCTGCCGAGGATGTACTAATCATATACACACGTTTTTATTGCGCCGATCCTGGCCACGCAAATAAGAAAGCAAAGAATCTCAGTTGCAGGTGCTAGATTGCCACAATGCTATACCAAGACCGTTGTTTAACTCCAGAGGGCGCAAAGTGGGGGGTGGCAGCGGTTACAGAGGCCCCATGCTCTTCCGCAAAGCATTTAAGTTAAATGCCGGGGAGCATGCGTGGCCACTGTAACTCACTTACCTTATGGTGGGTGACACGTCAAATTATCAAATTATGCCCCAGAGGTCACGTGACGCCACGGCATCCTTTGACGCTGGTTCCTAGGTAAGGGGGGGGGGGCGCGAGCACTGGGGCTGAGCAGGCAGGGGGCGCAGCAAGTTTCTGCACACCTAGTTTAACTCATCAGGGATGAAAAGTATCAATTGAGAGGTTTGTGTCTATTTTTATTCACCACACAATGTGTGTGGCTCATAATGTCTTTTATAAAACTTAAGCCCAACAGATTTAACATCAAACCGAAAACCATATACAAAAGGATGATTGTAGGAATGGCTCTGTATATAAAGCACAGGAATATGGTTCATCGCTGCAGGGTGAAGTGTATAACAGCGTTTCAATACTTAAACACGGTAGGCGCATCCAGTCGCGTCTGCATTCAGTTTTGTACAGCAGAACAAAAATGATAAAATGTTTAATGTATTACCTTGTAATGAAGCTGCAAGCCTCGTGTGGGTTGGTGAAGGATTTCCACCGTGCGGTGGGGATTCCGTGCCGATCCATAAAACCTTTGGCAAAACTCTTACTGGCCTCCAGCTGAGCGGCCTTTGCTGTGGGCCCAAAACACCTCACTCCAGCTGCAGTCAAATCATCAATTATCCCTAACAAGGAGAAAGGCCCTTATTAGTGAGTCAGCGAGTGTGTAAAACCCACCGTTCTCAAGCTTGATCCCCACTGAACGATATGTCTGATCTCCTGTTCTTGCCCCAAATTCACACTAAAAGGGGCAACGCCTCGTAGGACCACACTATACTAATAAAAGTGACATGTTTAAAGGGATACATCTGGGTGACTGATGTCGGGGGGGGGGAAGAGGTCAAATCAAAGCCACTGTATCAAGTAAATTTGAATATTAGTTTGTTAATATGGTGAGCTGCGAGTTGGGTGAGGTTTGATTTCCTGTGGCTGCTCCCTTTATATCTTTGACAAATAAGGACAGGGTGAAAGAAGGGTAAAGAAAACACTTGCTTGATAAACATACAAAAGCCCCCCAAGAAATTTAATTTCTAATTAATTTCCAGAGACAGAAGAAAAAAAAAAAAGCATAATTTTTGCTTTTAACATGGTTAGATTTGGGATTGCACCTTCAGGCCTTGATTATCGAGGTCGGCGTGCGACGCCGCATATCTCAGGAACAAGTGTATGTACCCTCATGATGCCGCCCGCAGAGCGCACAACCAATCAAGCTCGATGGCGCGGCCGGTGTTTCACGAGAAACAATTCTGTGTTTGTCGCACGATGGCAGGGTCACGTGGGAGGTTCATCCAATGAGGACGAACCGCTCACGTCACGGCCACGCCTCCCCGTCACCTCGGACCTAAAGCTCATGTTTCGTGTGTGCGGCAGGCGTGCGTGAAGTCACGCGCTCCGCCACTATAATCGCGGCCTTATACACTATACAAAAAGATTCTGCTAGTAGTTTTCATTGGGAGTTTAAAAAAAAAAAAAGTGCAGTCCTGTGATAACTAATGCACCAATATGTTCAACAACTTCAGACTAAGTGACAAATGCCTCAACAGCAGCACACACGCAAGTGAATTAAAAGGACTTTTTAAAAGTTAGGCCTGAAAATGTTTGCAAACACTGTAATCCAAGGTGCATTTCTCTCTGTTCCCTAATTTAGCCATAATGTGCATAATTCTGGTGACCTGATCCATGATGTGAAAAAGACAAAACCAAGGTTGACAATCACCCCCCCTCCCCAGAGTCTGTAATACATGAAAACAGAGCAACATTTTTATTTTTTTAGTCACCTTGTGTTTTCTCCGGGGAGTAGCATGGTTAAAACTATTTAATGACAATATTTTGTCTTCTATAGCATGGACAGTATGCAGCACCATAGGTAATGTGCAGCCACAAGGCGGCCCTGCCCTGTAGCTTACAATCTAATTTTGGTGCATGGGGCACAGGTAGATAAGGGGACATGTGAACAAGGTGTGTTACCAAAAACAAGCACTTAGTTCAAATATAATTTCTAGACTAGAACCCACCCCGTGATAGGTGCAAGTGATAAATAAATAAAAAATAGTGCTATGGTAAACAAATTATACTTCACTGCTCAAACCCTTAAAGGATTGGATTCTCTCAATCCCACACAAGCAGTAGTCCAGGAACCATGGGGAGCGCAGGTGTATGCAAAATAAAAACACATGCAAAATATAGTGCAATATGTTAACACATCAATATACTGAGAGTCTTGAGTTCTGTGCAGTGGGTACTCACACATTCCCAAATCTTTAAAAGCGTGTCCCAATAATATTGGTGATGTGCTGGCTTTGTATCTTCTACCGCAAAAGTCAGTGCACCTCTTGATGTCAAATCCCCTCCATGGTTTCAACAGGTAACAGTGCCTTAAAAACAATGAATGGAGCTGAGACCAGTCAGGATCTCCGGGGGGCGTTCTCTCTGCCCTCTGCTCTGTCTCCACCGCTCCTTCCCGTCCCGCACTTCCGTAGAATGTTGATCCTGGTTTGATCTCGGGCAGGTGTGCAGATCACGTCGCGTCCTACGTGCCGCATATTGCACTATAGTTTGTATGTCTTTTAATTTTGCATACACCTGCGCTCCCCATTGTTCCTGGACTACAGATAAAAGGGATAAGCCCAAGGTCACAGGGAGACACGGGGATTTGAACCAGGTTCTCCCAGGCTCCTCCTTTCCTCACAAAATGGCCGATGCTTCGTATAACTCGCTCACTGAAAGAGAGGTCAGTGACCTATTCAGCCGAGCCCGGCAATGCGCTGTGGCCCTTCTGGCTCTGAACGGTAAAGCGGAGTATATGCAAAATGGTAAATGATTCGTCAAGAGGGTAACCCACAGGTACTGCGGTCAGGAATCGGTGTAACTTCATCTGCTAGTCACAGGATTATACTTAGAACAGTAACTTTACCTGCAGCAAGAGGAACCTCGGGCCCGACGACCACAAGGGCAATACCGCCGCGTTTGCAGAACGTAATGAGCTGGACATGATCGCTGATGGGGACATCTGCAACACGACACAAATACAAACAAACTGAGACCAAATACGGAGAGCCACCAGCAAATAAACACATACTGTGATAAAAACAAGGACACATTCTTAAACACTCATCTTCTAAAAGACTTTCGGAAATAAAATAAATATTATTCCAACATTGTATTTGTTTCCATAAGCCAGCAACAACTGGAACAGTGACTTCTGCAGCAAGGGATGTTAATGTGATTTCAATAATTGTCATCCGTTTATTGTCTTTGCAGTGGATCTCAAACCTCTACGTGGGCAAAAAGAGAACACACACACACACGTTAGGATATATGCTGGTGTGAGGTGGTTTAGTGCCCTGAAGAGAGGTTTGAGAGCCAGTGAAATGGTACGTTTCGGGAGAGCCTGTCAACAGCCGCTGTGTTATTTCAGAGGTTGGCACAGACACGTGCATGTTTCATATTAAAGGAAGATTCTCTTTCTATTAGAGAGATTTTCAGAGGCCACATAATGTCTTGATTTGCTGGAACCAGTTGAATGAAGACACTTGTGATCTGCAGATCGTAGAAATCACATGTTTTTCATTTACCACGTGGCCAAGAAGGATGCAGGCTAATTAATCCCCTTTAACACTAAAAGAGTCCAGCAACAGTTTCCATCAGGATCATTTCAACCCATTCTGCACCAGAAGTGCCTGCAACCCATACACCGCTGCCCACTTTGTTACTTTTTAACGTATATGAATTTGCAAATGGAAACGGATTCATGCTGAGAAGCAGTGGGTGATATAAAGCACGCAGTTTACTCCCGCTCAGACCAACATGACCTTGGAAATATAACGTCTCCCTTCAGTTTATTTGTTAAAGAATAATAGAACTAATGTTTATGTCCAGGCACTTTATTTATTAGCCCTTCAATGGGAGAGGGACCGGGACCTGTACACTTGCTGTGATCAGAGTGCAGTGTATTAGCCCCACTGACCTGAATTGGAGATCTTCCCGCTGTCGGCAGTGCCTGCGTTTCCCGGGGCGACTAGAACCTGTTTGACGTGGGCAGACTGTGCCAGCTTCCAGGCCAGAGCGTGCTCTCTGGCCCCACTGCCAATCACCAGCACTTTGTCAGACATCTCTGCAAAGAAAAACTAAAAGCACAAGGACATGTCAAGCAAGGGAGCAAACTAAAGAATCTATCCAATATGGTATGAAGAAGCCGTTGTCCCCAGGCTGGGGGAAGATTGTAGTCCCAATTATACGAATGGAACACAATTCTGCTTCAGCAAGAGGAAAACATGTGCACAGTATAGTGAATAAGTGCCCACGGCTAAGCTTCAGCACACAATTACACCCATTTAAATGAATGGGAGTAGAGGCGTGCTAAAGCTCAGCGCCCTTTTGTGGATCGAGGCCTAAATGTACAAGGAAAGTGTTACAGGAATTTCAGCAAAGAAGATCTGTAGAAATAGGGTGAAAGCACCCAACCTGCAATACCTCCTCTAGCACCTAGAACACACATCGCAGAAAGCACCAATAAATGGTGTCAGTTTACAAAGTTAAGTCTGGAAAAAAAAGACGTTCCCTTGCATAAGCAAATAATAAAAATAAATAAAAAGTGTATTTACACTGAAGCCGAATCTATAGCTTTTACCTCCCCCTTATTTAGCTAGCAATGGTTTTCTCCCAGGTTATTAGACATTGGATAATGCTGGTTAGGGAGGCAAATTAGGGTTAGGCTGAATAAGTCCCATATGTATCCAGCTGCCATCGGGGCTGGGGGGGTCCCGGCAGGACCAATGCATTACGGCTAGTCACCGTCCCTCTTCGGAGGGAAAACGACAAAGGCTTGGACTTTCCCGGACATTTTGGCCGAAGGGAGGAAGAGATGGACGCTCTGAATACTGACGGAGGACGGCGTCAAAGACCCCCAAGTCCTAGGCCTACCGGCTGAAGATTTGGGGGGGAAATTAACCAGGATTTGTTACGACTTCGGGAGGGCAGTCTCAAGTAGAAGCACCCAAGCGGCTCGAGTTCACCGGGGAGGGGATTTTTTTTTAAATAAAAATACATAATAATAATTATTTAGCTGCCTGTTCAATAAGGCGGAACAAATCGCCAATTCACCTGGCTACCAGGTAAATAGCCTCTACCAAAGCAAATACCAGGCAATATATATAGTAAAAACTATTTTTCACAGGAACGCAAGCCTGAATGACCAACAAATGCTGCAGTGACAAACCTTGCGACAGGTTGGTTCTGAGGAAGTTCAAAATAGGTAACACAGTATCTGTTCTATAGGAGGATGTCACAATCAGAAAGAACAGGACAAGTAAAGTGTGCATACAGAAGCACATGATGCTGGAATTTAGTGTGACCACGGTCCACGTGAGTGACAACTGACTGACTGGCCTCGGGATACGATCAGTGAGGTGCTGCAGTCAGAAAATCACACAAAACGATGTATAAGAATTAGAATGAATCAAGTACCTTCAATCTGAATATCTATTTGGATCATTGTTTGCATTAAACATATCAGAGGGCAAAAAAAAAAAAAAAGAATGAACAATAAAAAAGTCTAAATGACTTTTGGTGGTCCCTAATTTAATATTTCTTAGTGGTAAAATGCTAAAGGCTTCAGTCACTAATGTTACAGGAAATATTTATAAAAAAAAAGACATAGGTGTGTTCAGTCACAGTTAAAAATCCACAGATAATTGCATATCAGGGATCTGCAGTGCCAGTTACTATAAGCACACACAATATTATAACGTCCAGGGCAGTCTCTCTGTATGTATAATTTTAATTATAAAACCAACAATGTACAAAGCACACTACAAAATTACACCAGGTAAAAAAATATCCCCATTGTTTGTAAGCGCAACAGGCAAATGACAACATACGAGAAAGTCTTAGGCCTCGGTCCCGCTGCGCTCGTTGGCGCGGGCGGCAATGTAGCGAGTTCCCCACCAGCAGGGGAATCCTCGCGAGCCGGTCCCGGTCCCCACTGGCGGCACAGCTGACTACACGCTGTCGCGCGTCAGCCGCTGGAGACACCAGAGAATGGTGTTTTCTAGCTTTGACGCGTGACGTGTGTGGCTGTGAGCCAATGGGGAGGGGAGGCTTCGGGAGGAGGAGAGGCTTCGGGGAGCGGGGAGGAGTGTGGAGTGAAAGCAGGTGAGTGCCTTTCTCTGTGTGTGTGTCTGTGTGTGTGCGTGCCTGTCTGTGTGTGTATGTGTGTGCCCGAGTGCGTGCCTCTGTCTGTGTGTGTGTGTGTGTGTGTGTGTGTGTATGAGTGCGTGAGTGCCTGCCTGTGTGTGTGTGTGTGTGTGTGTATGTATGTATGTGTGCCTGCGTGTGTGTGTGTTTAATACTTACCGAAGCTCCAGCTCCAGCCCGAGCCCGTGGAGGGAGGGGGGGGAGAGTAGCGGGTCCCTCCGCTCAAGCCACGCCCCCCCTCCCTGTCAAACCGCCCACCACCCGCCCACCACCCGCCCACCTCCCGCTCCGGCTCCCGCTCCCTACAGACCGCATATCGCGGTCTGTGTATCTCAGCGCACCGCCTGTCAGCAGTGCGGGTGCGCTGACTCTGGGAGCGGGGCCTTAGCCTTACAATCTAAATGCATCAAGCGACAGCCAGTCAGTCCTGGTTTTATAGGTCAAGTTGCGCTGCAGAGACCTGGGAAAAGCATACTGTGCATCAGACTTTATAGAACTGAAGCATTCTGCAGTCATTATTCACAGAGGAAAAAGAAAAGAAAAAGACATGCTCCCATGTTACATACGCCTATAATATATATTATCTTTAACTGTGCATGCAATGTCTTGTATATAATGTATACCCTGTTCACTTATGTAACTGTATTTGTAACCATGTATTATGTCATAACTCTGTGCCCAGGACATACTTGAAAACGAGAGGTAACTCTCAATGTATTACTTCCTGGTAAAACATTTTATAAATAAATAAAATAAGTGACTGGATCAGACAATGTTCCTCTTATCTATATAAATCAGGGCAAAGCCTCCCTGGAAAATCAGGTTCCACATAGAACTGTCCCTGATAACCCTACTGCTTCAGTGCACCATGCACACGTTGCTTACACTCTGCCCGGTGTCCTGGATCCATACCTGGCAGTCACACACACAGCCCAGCAGTGCTTCTTATTGTGTCACTCTGCACAGCAGCACACACAGCCCAGCAGTGCTTCTTATTGTGTCACTCTGCACAGCAGCACACACAGCCCAGCAGTGCTTCTTATTGTGTCACTCTGCACAGCAGCACACACAGCCCAGCAATGCTTCTTATTGTGTCACTCTGCACAGCAGCACACACAGCCCAGCAGTGCTTCTTCTTGTGTCACTCTGCACAGCAGCACCCACGTGTGCTCTCCAGTGACTGACCCAGCTGCCTGACTCTTGTATGAGGGATAGATGGCATGCAGCAGAGCCCACCCCAGAATCTCTTATCGCCCCCTGCTGGGGGGAAGACTCGCTTCTCTGATCACACAGAATTTGATATGAGAATTGACACTTTGAGATGAGAGGGATTAATTATTTATTTGCCACAGTTTGCATCTGCTGCGAAAAAAAGCAAATGTGAATGTTCGCGGAGGCCTCCGAGTTCGAGCAAACCCGCCTCTTGTTTTCATAACAATCCATTGGCGTAAAGTTTGGCGAGACGTAATAAAACAAACAAAATGTATCAAAAGTGTGTGTGTAAATGTGTATGTGGGTAAGTGTGGGTACGTGTGTGTGTGGGTAAGTGTGTGTGTGTGTGTGTGAGGGGGGTATGTGTGTGTATATGTGGGTAAGGGTGTCTGGGTGTTTGTGTGTAAGTGTGTGTGTAAGTGTATGTGTGGGGTTGGTAAGTGTGGGCGTGTTTGCGGGTGGGTACATGTGTGTGTGTGTGTGTGTGGTAGGTAAGTGTGTGTACGTGTAGGTAAGTGTGTATGTGTAGGTAAGGCCTCGCCCCCACTGTTTGCGGCTGTGTGTGCTACAGCGTGCGCGTCGCAAACAAGATTCGACCTTCTGTGGGGCCGGGCCCAGTAGGTGCCTGCGTGCGCCTGCCGAAAGCGCGATGCGCGAGCGCATTTTGAAAAGACAAGAATTTTATCTTTTCATGCATAAGTGGGTGCGTGTGTGTGTGTGTGTGTGTGTGTGTGTGTGCGTGTGGGTATGGGGGGTAGGTAAGTGTGTGTGTGTGTGTAAGTATATGTGTGAGGTTGTTAAGTGTGGGTAAGTGGGTGTGGGTGTGGGTGGGGGTAAGTGTGTGTGTGTGTGTGTAAGTGTAAGTGTATGTGTGGGGTTGGTAAGTGTGGGTGTGTGTGTGCGAGTGGGTACATGTGGGTGTGTGGGTAGGTAAGTGTGTGTACGTGTGTGTGGGTAGGTAAGTGTGTATGTGTAGGTAAGGCCTCGCCCCCACTGTTTGCGGCTGTGTGTGCTACAGCGTGCGCGTCGCGAACAAGATTCGACCTTCTATGGGGCCGGGCCCAGTAGGTACCTGCGTGCGCCTGCCGAAAGCGCGATGCGCGAGCGCATTTTGAAAAGACAAGAATTTTGTCTTTTCATGCAGCGACGGCATCATGTGGTTTCCTGTAACCAATGAGAGCGCAGAAGAGGATGTGACGTCATGGTGGCGCCCCCTCATCTCGCGTCCCATCGCAGAAGTCGGTCAGTCCACTGATCGCAGATTTTACGTGTGCACGCACCGCCAGATGCTCCGCCACGCGCGTGCACACCCTCACTGGGGCCGTCGCCAAGTGTGTGGGTGGAGGGAAAGAGGGTGAGGGTGAGGGAGAGAGGAGAGGGCGGTGGGGTGAGGAGAGGGATAGAGGGAGGTAGAGATTACAGCATAATTGGGAATGCTATTAGACAAATACCATTATAATATTTATTTTTAGAAATAATTTTTTTAATGTGTCCCGGTTTTTACTTTTGGAAATCTGGTCACCTTACTCATAAGGGGAAGTAGATAAATTCCTTTCTTACTCCAGTAATGGCAATCAGATTACTCCCTGGATCAACATCCTTCCCATTTATTCGTATTTGGTATATCCCTGTATACCTTTCCTTTCTAAAAAGATGTCCAACTTTTTTCTTTTTAACAAATCTATTGTATCTGCCATCACAGTCTCCATGGGTAATGAATTCCACATTTCAACTGCCCTCACTGTAAAGAACCTTTTCCTCTGTTGCTGGTGAAATCTCCTTTCCTCCAACCTTAAGGGATGACCCTGTATCGTTTGTACTGCCCGTGGGATGAATAGTTATTTTGAAAGCTCCTTGTATTGTCCCTGAATATATTTGTATAGAATTATCATATCCCCTTTTAGACGCCTCTTTTCCAATGTAAATAAATCTAATTTAGCTAGTCTCTCCACATAAATCAGATTATCTATCCCCTTTATAAATTTGGTGACTCTTCTCTGCACTTTCTCTAGTTCCATGTATTTTCTAAGGAGTGGTGTCTAAAACTGTACTCCATATTCAAGGTGTGGTCATACTAATGGCCTGGTAATTGGATGAGGAAATGAGAAAGAAATTGTCTTGCACTTTGTACCCCTGAATATGCAAAAATCTCTCTTAAATGTTAAACGATATGATGACCTCTATTTTAATGTTATTCTCATGTTATTTTCACCTTTATTTTTGTATTTCTTGTTGTGTGTGTGTATATAAATATATATATATATATATATATATATATATATATATATATATATATATATATATATATATATATCATAAGAACCAGCCCAAAGACCAGTAAAGAGACAGCAACCAGCAAGGAGTAATCCAAAATAATCTGTATTAAAGTAAACAGATACACGAAAGCCAACGTTTCGGTCTCACAGGGAGACCTTCCTCAGGGCCGTGCAAACACCAAACTAACAGTGACCATACTTATATACCCACACCCCAAGTGCAAACAATTAAAACATAACCAATCACCATCAACCTGTCATTAGTTACCTGTTTGGCAGCTGAGCACCACACATGAACAACCAATACCTGGTGCGGAAAGGAGCCATCTGGATTCACAAGTACGGGAAATCAATCTTGTGATCAAGGGCAGCCAGCTCAGTCATCCGCGACTGACGTCCTAGACCCACGAGCAGGGGGATCCCTCTCGTGATCATGGCTGTCTGCTCTGATGTCCACAACTTGCGCCCGGTGTCGGGAGCTGCAGCGCGTCACCTGACTAGCCTGCGCGTCATAGGGCAAAGGGTGGGCCGGGGAGCCAATGGGAAGCAACACTGCGCACTGACAAAGCACACAGTGCCCGTATGGAGCAACCCTGGCAACCAAGGACGCCAGCACACAGTCCGCGCAGGCGCAATAGCAAGCACTGTTAGAAAGGGCAACGCTGCACCCACGACATCAGCACCCGTACTTGTGAATCCAGATGGCTCCTTTCCGGTCCAGGTATTGGTTGTTCATGCGTGGTGCTCAGCTGCCAAACAGGTAACTAATGACAGGTTGATGGTGATTGGTTATGTTTTTTTTTTTTTATAACTTGTATTTTATTATACATAAATGCATGATATACATAAAAAAAAAGACATCAGGTGCATATTTAGCATATCATATACAATAACAAAAGCATAATAAACTCACGTAGTTTTTCGAGCCCTACTTAACCACGTGAGTGGGAATCGTCATGTGTAAGGTACTGGGGTAAATAATAGTAAAAAAAAAAAAAAAGGGGGGTGGGGGGGGGGGGGAGGAGGTAAAGGAGGGGGTGGGGGGAGAGGAGAGAGGGAAGGTGTATCCAAGGATAATAATACATCTGCCTCCGGGGAACACCTGGACAGCGTGAGGACTATGTATCAACTAGTGAGGCCTTTCGGTAGAATAAGTGATTGGGCGTAAGGAGTATAAGGTTCTAGGTGTGGGGTAGGTTCTTATGTCCCCAAAGGAGAACGCATTTATTACTATTATAGCCAAATTGTGTTACGCTCCACCCCAGGGATGTCTGTTTGGGCAAGCCAGGGGGCCCAAACTTTTAGATAATTGTCGCCAGTGTCATTAACTAAGCTCGTTAACTTTTCCATCTGGCAGATAAACCAAATACGATTCCGAATCTTTGGGATAATTGGAATATCGGGGCGTTTCCATAGTGCTGCGATCTCGCACCGCGTAGCTAGAGCAAAATGTGCAATTAGTTTATTGTGTGATTTTGATAGGCCCTTTAGGGGTCTGTTCATGAGAAACAGCCACGGGTCTGGGGGAATAGTGAGATCAAATATTCTCTGAATCCAATTTCTGATCTTTTCCCATAGTGGGTATATCAGCGGGCAAGACCACAGCATATGTAACAGGTCAGCTGTTCCTCCACACTGTTTAGGGCACAATGGGGAGGACCCTGGTACAAACTTAGATAATTTGAGTGGGGTGAGGTACCATCTCATAAGAACTTTATATGCGTTCTCCTTCAGTGTGGTGCATATAGAACTTTTTGCGGCTCCTAGGAATATAGCATTCCACTCTTCGTCGTCCAGGGTCTCCCCTAGGTCTCTTTCCCATTGGGTACGAAATGTAGGTGATTGGTGCTTTGAGATTGCAGGCTCGACTACCTCTCTGTATATCGTAGATATGAGTCCCTTAGTGTCGGTTTCTGCCCGACAGAGCTTTTCAAAATTCGTTAATGGGGGGTATGGGGCAAATTTATTATAAAATGATCTGAGCTGGAGGTATTTATGGAATTCAGCGTGGGGAATGTCTTTTTCTAGTCTGAGATGGTCAAAAGATTTACATTTTAGATCATGACCCTCCAGATCTTTGAGTCTAGTATAGCTTTTTTGTTTCCAAATTGAGTGATTATGACCAATAAGACCCGGCGCAAAGCTAGGATTATTCCAAATGGGTGACATCAGGGAATTTGCTGAAGTAAGTGAGTTTTTTAATTTTGATGCTTCCCAAACAGATAAGGAGTTAGTCATTGAGGTAAGCGGTAGAATAGTGTTTTTCCTTGATGTTTTAGGTAGCCAAATCAAATTGTTAAGCTCTAAAGGGGAGCAAGCCGCATGTTCGAGCTCTACCCATCTTTTTAATTTGGGGTCGGAATGCCATTGTATGACCTGGCTTAATTGAGCCGCTTTAAAATATGACAACAGGCAGGGTACCGCTAGGCCACCTGCTAAGGTAGGTCTCTTCATAGATAATTTATTTACTCTCGGTTTTTTACCTCCCCAGATAAAATTAGATATTCCAGACTGAAGTGAGAGTATGTCCTTCAGTTTGAGTGGCACAGGTAGTGTCTGGAAGAGGTATAGGATACGGGGAAGTAGATTCATCTTAACGCTGTGAATCCTTCCAATCCAAGAAATCTTCTTGGAAGACCATCTGATTAGGTCTTGTTTTAGAGTCCAGATCAGTTTGGGATAATTTGCTTTATAGATGCTTTTTGCATCTTTGGTGATATAGGTCCCCAGATATTTTATCGAGTTCTTTTGCCAGTTAAAATTGAAATTTAGTTTCAGTAATTTCTCTGTATGTCTAGGGAGGTTGATATTCAGAGCTTCAGATTTGGATTGGTTAATCTTGAAACCTGAGACCTTGGAGAATTTATCTAGTAGGTCAAACAGGTTAGGTAATGACGTAAGGGGTTTGGAGATGATTAATAGGATATCATCAGCATACAGGGCCGCTTTATGTGATTGGGAGTAAACGTTTAACCCTGAGATATCCGGGCTATCTCGAATTCGTGCCGCGAGGGGTTCAATACATAGGGCGAACAGGAGGGGAGATAAAGGGCATCCCTGTCTTGTGCCACTCTGGATTTGAAATGGGACCGAGGGGAAGCCCTGATGTATGACCCTGGCGGTTGGGCCTGAGTATAGTGACATAATCGCTCTACTCACCCGATTTCCGAAGCCAAATGCCGCGAGCGTCTCTTTTAAGTATGGCCAGTCTATCCTATCAAAAGCTTTTTCTGCATCCAGACTTAATAACATGCTTTGTGTGTTATTTTTGTTAGCCAATTCCAACAGATCAATAAATCGTCGGGTGTTATCCGCTGCCTGCCTCCCCTTAACAAAACCGACCTGATCTGGGTGTATTAGTCTGGGTAGGATATGACTTAATCTGTTGGCCAATAATTTCGCATATATTTTGATATCGGTATTAATTAGAGATATTGGCCTATAGCTTTTACAATTTAGCGGATCCTTGCCAGGTTTATGTATAAGTGATATAGACGCCCGCAGCATGTCCCCAGGGATAGGGGCTCCTGCTAAGATAGCATTAAACATTTGGAGCAGCCTCGGAGCAAGTGATTCGGAAAATTTCTTATAGTAAAGCCCCGAAAAGCCATCAGGGCCTGGTGCCTTTGATGGCTTAAGCTCCTTGATGGCCTGCGACACTTCTTCCAATGTGAAGTCAGCGCCCATAGCTTCTCTGTCTAGCTCTGTCAATCTCTCCAGTTTTGAGCTGGCTAAGAAATCTCTCAGTGCGCTGCTCGTGTTTTTATTGTGTGCCACCTTCTTACCGTCGTATAGGGAGCCATAGAATGAACCGAATTCTTCCACTATTTTTTTAGGGTTGGCCGTAAGTACACCCGATTTTAAGCGTATAGCTTGGATATTAAACTTAGATTGCCTATCCTTCAGTGCGCGCGCCAGCATCGTATCCGGCCTGTTAGCTTTTTCATAAAACTTCCTCTTAGACCAACATAGGGAGTTATCCGCCCGGGAAGTCAATAACATATTTAATTCAATTTTTGTATCTTTAAGTTCCTGTGTCGTAAGTGGATCGGGATTGATCTTATGACTCGCTGAGAGGGAATGCAATTTGGATTGGAGCGTCCGAATTTTGGAATCCCTCACTCGTTTTCTTTTAGCAGTGAGATTAATTATTATGCCCCTTAGCGTTGCTTTATGAGCCTCCCATAAAGTCATATGGGATTCCACAGAGCCTGTGTTTATCTCAAAGAATTGAGTTATTTCTTGACCTATCTTTTCGCAGGTTTCGGGTATTTTAAGAATAGATTCATTAAGTTTCCAGTTTGCGCCTGGTCTACTGGTCTGAATATTGTTGCACCTGAGCTCAATTGGTGCATGGTCAGACCATGAAATATCATGGATCATTGTTTGAGTGACCTTAGGAACCAAGTGGCACGAAACAAAGAGATAGTCGATTCTGCTGTATGAGGTATGTGGGTGGGAATAGAAAGTGTAGTCCCTTGTCGTAGGGTGGAGCTCCCTCCATATATCTACTAGTTGAGTATCTTTTAGGGCACTGTGTAGGGAGTTTTGAGCTTTCTTGTTATCGGAATCACTTCCACCTGATCTGTCTAGTGAAGATTGCAGTGTGATATTGAAATCTCCTGCTAATATAATATATCCCTTAGCTACCGAGGCCAATAAGCGGAAGAATTTGTCAAAGAAGGACGCATCCTGTGTACATGGGGCGTAGAGGGAGGCCAATGTGATGGGCTGTTCATGTATGGTTCCTGTTAAAATGATATACTGACCCTCTACGTCTTTTTTGGTTGTCTGTAGCACGAATGGGATTGAGTTACTAAATAAGATGGCTACTCCTCGTTTTTTGACTGATGCTGATGCTGTGTAAAATTGGGAGAAGCCCTTATCTAGGAATTTAGGGGAGTTACTATTACTAAAGTGTGTTTCCTGTAGGAATAACACATCCGCTTGTTTTCTCTTGTAATCCGTAAAGGCAAGCTTCCTTTTGATTGGGCTATTAAAGCCCTTCACATTGTGAGAGATTAATGTTAACGCCATGCTTTACGGTGCAAGAAATTATATGTGTAGTGAACTGTATGCTTACTTGTGATATCATGTCTGAGGTTTCCTTCGGTTGTGTCCATGTCCATCCCGTTGGCAAGATGTTCTGGGTGGGATCCATACGTCCTAGAGAGGGGGGGGGTAGGGGAGAGGGTAGGGAAAGGTAGACAAAACAGGGAAAGCGACAAGCGGGCTAAAACGGGAACGGGAAAATAATAATAAAAAGGAAGAAAATGTGAAAAGGTATGAACAAAAAACAAGGGCGTATCTCGGGAGCCCCCGAGAGTAGCCCTTGCGCCCAGAGGGTGGGTCATCTGACTCCATCTTAAAGATGGACCAGTCTCCTGTGTTGGAGACATCCCACCCTGGGTCTTGGTATCGGTCCCTTGAATCTGGGGACCGAAAAAGGGGACACATGCGCGAGGGAGGGTACTTCCCCCGGCACTTTTTGTAAAGGAAATGCATATTTTGTAGACTGTGACAGTAAACGTGACAGTGATCATAACATAGTGCAACTGATAGCGACAAGTGATTCCTATTTGTAACGTAAACAGTGATGTTAACATTAATAATAACGGGAATAATTGATGGAATAACAGTGACCGTAGGCCGAATAGCCTATATGTTTGTGTACTTATCTAAAGTGAACAGCATCTGAACAACTTTTAACAAACTTTCTTATCCGAATTGAAATAGGTATATATGTATCTGTATACTATCTGCATAAACATTCATGACAGATATGATAATTAAAATAAACAATGTATTTTAGCCGATTAGGTTGTTGTCAGCTATATGTGGTATAATGAAGTACCGGATTAAATATATTGACCTTATCAATAACTGAGTTGACCTATCTGGGCTCAATAACCTATGTACCAAAGCATATGCATACAAAACGTACGGTAATTATAACACGTAGAAAGAGAATACCCGAGGTGTATTGCATATATCTCTTATATACCCTATCCTTCATGTAGATATATACCAACCCACCTGTACCGCATGAATGTGTTGGTGCTGGAGTGTCTCTGATATTGATATGACAATTATGCCGTGATATAGAATATCCTTTTATAGCCTATCTTTGCCACCCAAACTGACGTAAGGTGGGTATCATATTAATACCCTATAGACCCTGTCTAACAATAGATTTATATATATATACATATACATATATATACATACATACACATACACACACACACACATACATACATATATACACACACACATACATACACATACATATACATATAACACATTATGACATGAATATTATAACAATATCTTATATAACATGTATTACCTATATTATATTACAGGTGTCAGGTATACTTTGTATTAGGGGTGCATGCATAGTAGTACATAGACTGACCATATCTAATCTTACTTAACCAGAAGTTGCTCAGCTGCATGGGACTGTATAGGTCTAACTCATTGCTTATGTTGTTCCTAATCCTTGTGTCACTCTAAGTGGGGCAGCGCTTATTAAGGGGTTAATCTTTATTGGACATTGGGGATCTCATGGGGAACAGGGGCATGTTTGGGGAGATCAACGGGGGATGAACACACTCCCCTCAGCTGCTCCGGGTGAGTGGACCGAGATCCCAGAGTGGGGAGAGGGACCCGGTCTCCGAGCCTCCCCCTCCGCCTCTCATGGCTTCTGGGGCAATGCCGAGGCTGTCTCCTGCTCTGGGATCGCAGCCACTCTGACGTCATCAATGTGCGGCTGAAGTCTCGCGCGAAGACGGTGCCTGCCGATGACGTCACCTCCTTCGCGCCAAAACCATTGAGGTTCCCGCTCTGCTCAGGGGAGGACCGGGTCAATATGGCTGCCGCTCAAAGTTAGCATGCGGATCCGATCCAGGCGAAAACCGGTAGCTGACAGGATGGGTATGTCGAGGAGACAGCCGGCACTGAGGAGACAGCAGGTATGGACTGGGGTTCACTCCGGGAGATATTTATGGTTGTAGACTTGTATTGCGAGTGTTCAGTTGGGGCCTGAAGCTTTAGGTGCTGCATACTGTTTAGCGTGGGTGGCCCCTGCTTTGTTCCATGAGGGAGAAGGGGGGTTGGTGTTAGCGGATGGGGGGTGTGCTGGACTATGAATGGCTCCAGTGACACCAAGTTTGATAAGGAAGCCCTCTCCGTCCTCTGGATTTTTTAATGTATGAGCAACACCATTTTTAATTGAAAGGAGGGCACAGGGAAACAGCCATCTATATCTGATGCTGTGCTCACGGAGAACTTTTGTTATAGGAGCCAGAGCCTTTCTTTTGATCAGGGTAGCAGGGGCCAAGTCCTGAAATATCTGAAGCTTGACCCCCTCGAACTCCAGTGTCCTAGCTTCCCGGGCAATCCTGCACACCTCCTCCTTGGTGCGGAAATGGTGAAATCTTGCCACTATGTCCCTAGGGGGGTCACCAACCTGAGGTTTTCTACGTAGAGCTCTATGGCAGCGGTCCAGCAGTATCTCAGAGTCTGGCTTATCTGGAAAAAGGTGTTCCAGCCACCTATTGGTAAAGTCCTCAGGATCATTTATATTTTCAGGGACCCCCCGCAGCCTGATGTTGCAACGCCGGTCGCGGTTTTCCGCGTCCTCCGCCTTGTCCTCTAAGAACCTGACTCTGTCATTCAATGCAGTGACTTGGTCGTGAGTTTGAGCTAGGACAGTAGTTGTCTCATCCATTTTGGTTTCAATGGAGTCAGTCCGCTCCCCGAGAGCATCAAGGTCTTTTCTAAGCGCCCAAAGTTCTGTCATAAAGAATTTCTTCATATCTGTGCAGAATGCTTTAAGGTCTTTGCGCCGGACTATCTCTTCATCCCCCTCCTCCTCCATGAGAGGATCCACAACAGGGGCCTTGTCTGATGTCTGCATAGGGATCTCCTTATTTTCGGCTGGGGGTGCTCCATTTTTCTTGAAATAAGTAGTTACCGGTTGGCTTTTGGACCGAGCTGTTTTGCTAATCGGCATCTCTGGTTGTTTATAAATGATGTGCTGTGTAGCGATCAGGTAGAATCACACTTTTGTCGCTTGTAATTCCGTTAATAGTGCCGGTGGGAGAGGAGCTCTGGAATCAAGTCTCCATTCCCTCCAACAGCCAGCAGGTCGATTGGTTATGTTTTAATTGTTTGCACTTGGGGTGTGGGTATATAAGTATGGTCACTGTTAGTTTGGTGTTTGCACGGCCCTGAGGAAGGTCTCCCTGTGAGACCGAAACGTTGGCTTTCGTGTATCTGTTTACTTTAATACAGATTATTTTGGATTACTCCTTGCTGGTTGCTGTCTCTTTACTGGTCTTTGGGCTGGTTCTTATGTTATGTGGATTCCTATGGGACTAGCAACTGCCTTTTGCCTTACATCAGAGTGCTGACTGCTTGTTTTATGTTATATATATATATATATATATATATATATATATATAATTATATGATTTCTAGTTGACACTTAATGTTTGTGTAGCCCCCTGTAAAAATCTCAGGCTATACCTATCTTCCTTCTACTGTGGTAAGTCCTGTTAAGATCAGGCGCCAGTAATCATTATGGGTTTTCCCCCTTCATAGCCCTAACCTGAGTGGTAGATGCCGTCCTGGACTCTGTTGCAGGCGTGAGCAAGAGGGAGGTTCTGCTGACACCAGGAGGGGAGGGGCTAGCGCTATATTTAGCAGCCCACTCCGGCGAGTGGTGGTTGTTCTTCGTGCTTGCTGTGTGCCATGTTCCTTTCTGATTGATGGTTCTTTAATGAAGAGTTCGAGTGAGCAGAGAGACCAAGAGTCTAAAGCTGCTGAGTATTAGGCCGTAAGCCTCGAATCCTGCGGAACAGTCCGAGGAGTATCGGGAGGCTTCGGACTCCCCGGCGCAGCATGCTGGTTGAGAGCGAGAGGAACCAAACCGATCAGCGTCTATAAGTAGAGCTGATAGAATCATAGACTGGTGGACCAATGCCCTCACCCCGCTGCCAGGGGTGATGGGAATAGAATTCAAGACCCACCCCGAGGCTAACCTCAAGGGTGGGCCACGGGGTATTGCCGTCCTAGTTCAGACCATCCTGACGGCCGAGTGACTTGGAGGGAAGGAGAGGAGGAGGTCGTGGGGAGTTGAGCAGGTTGTACTTGGCCCTGGCGATTGTTTTGTGGCTGCTGGAAGCCTTATCGTTGGGATATCGTTGCCTTGTCAAATAAAGAGACTGTTCTGCACCCATAAAGACTGTGTGTGATTTGGAGAGTATAACCCTGGGACCCGAGGGGTTCTTCTCTACCGGTCCTATCCCATTACCCTGGGAGTATAGAAGATGGAGGCGCTGCACCACTGAGATAATATGGAGGCTACCACCCCAGAAGCCCGGTCCTGGCTCCCCCACAACATCGCGGGAAGCTCAGGCCCTCCTGTTCCTCACAGGTACGCACCACCACACCTGTAACCAGCCCCCATGCATCCCTCACACTCCCTTAGAGACTGGGGGGGGGGAGAAACAGGGTTACATTTGTAACAATTGATAATGAACTCAATATGTATATCCAATTGTGCAATATCTTGGAACACAACGTAATACACGTCACCACCCTATTTTTAGCTCTCAGACGTAACTATAGCTGAGGCTGCGGCCTGAGCCCCTGCTAATAACTTACTGGGCCACACGTGGCCTACGGTCAGACGGCAGGCATAACACAGACACAATGGAACAGGGGAAAACCCGGGCGCTCCCTGCTAATAACTTACTGGGCCACACGTGGCCTACGGTCAGACAGCAGGCATAACACAGACACAGTATGGATAATATAATTAGTTTACTTATATCTTACTGACTGTTACCTTGTGATCCTCGGGTGAGGATCACTACACACAGTATACAGGTTATTACACAATCCCCCAATAATACTGCGTGGGTGCGAGTCAGTGTTAGTGGTGTAGTAGTCACCCAATCCTGGGGATGTTAGCATGTGATGGTGCCGGCACCCTGTGGGAGCTCTGTGTGTACTGAGCCCGCTGCCGGCCTGTTTTTCGAAAAGGGTGCTTCGGTACTGCTGTGCTTTTATAGCCGTTGGGGGTCCCGTCCCACGATGCTTGACCTCTCGTCCACGTCTGGAACCGTAGCTCTCAGCTCCTGCTGCCCCGTGCACTTTCTGCAGACCTTGCCCGAACCTGATAGCACTTAGGTCCGCGCAGATCTCATCCACCATGGCCGCTCCCCTCCCTCATAGTCCTTCCTCTTCCACAGCCGTTATTATTGGCTGCTCGCGTGTCACACAGTCACATGTTCAGAGTCAGGTGACCCTGCCAGTGGGCAGTGTGAGATCATCACACAGGAGATTACACACAACATTTGAACACAAAATTAAATAAAACAGCCTTGTTCCATTATATTGACACAAATGTTGATACATATGGTTTGTTTTTTAAAATAACATTTACTGAATAGAAATATATATATATATATATATATATATATATATACATACATACATACAAAAATTAGGAACAAACAGACAATGGGAATACACTATAGATAAATATCACATACAGTATTACTAATTATTTGCTATAGTGTAACATTACATAGAACATGAATATAATAGCTTTTTGTTTTTAAGCAATTTCCTTATTTTGATCCATGACATCTTGAAAATACATTTTAAATAAAGGTTTATTTGCTGAATTTGCATTACATGAAATTTAGCTAGAAAAATAAACATTAATTACAGTGTTCAGTGGTTTATCATAGGTAAAGAAGCCACAAAACACACAATTTAACCTCAATTGCATGATAAAACCTGCACAGGTATATAAGAATATAGAGCTATCAATCGAAAGGATCTTTATTTACCAAAGAACACATAACAACAAATATATATTTATTAAATGTATTTGTAAAATGTTTTACCAGGAAATAGAAAACAGAGTTATGATAACAATACATGGTTACATTAAATGAACAGAGGTTATACATTCAATTTACAGACATTTCATGAACAGTTAAAGATAATATATGTTATAGTCGTATGTAACAGTTACATATTAAAATGTGACAGATGAAGTCTTGAAATGACTTATACTGGAGGCAGTTTTGAGAGTCTCTGGCAGACCAGTTACTTTGCTGAACCTTGGGACCGTGACCAGTCTTTTGGAGTCAGGTCTCAGGTGATAAGTGCTGCATGTGGTAGGGGTGAGGAGCTTGATCAGATATACAGGTAGTTTGCCCGGAAAGTATTTCAAGGCACAAAAGGAAAAATGTTCTTGGCGTCTGGATTCAAGTGATGGCCAATCTAATTATTTGAGCATTTCGCAGTGATGTGTGTTGTAGTTACTACATTGGAGGACAAAGCGGCATATTGAGTTGTATGGGGTTGTCTAGTTTGCCAAGGTGAGTTTGGGGTACTGTACCATACACTATATCCCCAGTCTACCATTGGCATCTGCTTGGCTTTCTGACCAGCGGCCTTAGGGAGGATTTGTTCCTATAAAGTATACCTAGCTTGGCATAGGTTTTGGATGTCAGAGTATCAATATGCAGCCCCAGTGTTAAGTGGGAGTCAAACCAAATTCCCAGATACTTATAACTAGCGACAGGGGCTAGAATAGTGTTAGAGCTTATTCTGCTCTGTATATCCATCATTGGAAGCTTTGAGAAATGTAGCCTTAGTCCCAAATACCATTATTAACGTTTGTCTGTATATGCTCAATTTCCGATCGCACCAGGAAGTGACGCACCACAACAGCCAGGCAGACTGCAGATGAACAAGCCACTCAGCTATAGTTTTTATGTGCCTATGCTGTATTGCAATAAGAGTGACATCTCCATTTCATTGAGGGATACCACGCTGAGACCAATTGCTTTCCACTCATTTGAAGAATCCAGATCATATTTATATGTACACTGCTGTTACCCGACTTGGAAAGTGTGAGTCCCCATCTCTGCAAACACCTAGTTGTCATTTAATTTTGGAAATTACTACACTATATTTTTTTTTTTTCAACATATGGTGATATCTGCGCTCCCCAAAAGCTACATCTGATTATCCTTGCAATTGGACTATTCAAATGAAAGTTACAGAAACGTTCCTGGCACCCTCTGCTTATTGCGCACCATTCCAGACCTGCACGGACCATCAGACCCTGAGCATTAAAGGTAGAAGAACTGCTGAGCATCACCTGCACCATTATAGAGACATTAAGATACTTTGGTGGGGCCCCTCTTCTGTTGGCTAGGGGAAGAGGTGTTACACCTACAAACATACTGAAAATAAAACAATATGCATAAATCCTAATATTCAAAGTGTCATATTGTGAATCAGTGCATGTCTGCAATTAAGGACATTTTTAAATAAATTTTATGGGAACTAGCACATGGCTATACCAAGTTGCACTATATTTAGAAAAGAGCGGGTCGGAAGGGAGAAGGCATTGCCCAAGAATAATATCTACTTCAGTACACAGTACTGGAGAAAAGACAGACATTCAGGGCAACACTAGAAATTGGTAGGACAGTCATCATTCATTTTGTGGTCTAAAGACCTCCACACAAGATGAGGAATTATTTGAAAGGTATTATTAGTAGCATCACTAAGATGGCAAATAAGAGATCATTATGGGAGACTTCCATCAGCCAGATGTGGACAGGCATGTGTCTGTCGCAGGTTAAGCCAGAAGCAGGGACATCTCAAGTATCCACTCGCAATGAAGCAATACTTACCAATGGGGACAGTAGCAGATGTACGTGTGGGTGAGAACTTAAAGTTCCCATGATTATCAACCAGTATTTGACTGGAGTGCAGGAGCAGTGGGGAAAAACAAAACAAAAACATGCAATATTAAAAACAGATCTCAGTCAGGCAGGTTAGTAAAAAAATGCAAGGCAAAGAAAAGCCGATATGGTTCTCAAAGGAGGTGGCGGGTGGAATTGCGATTTCAACATGTTCTGAATAGCATGAATCACCTTGGAGAATAGTATTTTCATTGATATCACACCAAAAATCTCCTTCAGCTCATATTAACGTATTTTAGGAAAGTTGGCAATGTTTATTAAAAGTGAGGTGCAATTTGTGCCAATATCCCCCAAGGAAAAAAAATTGATATTGGAACACAGATCAGTTTAGAATAGATCACTGAAAGACATTTAAAACAAAATTAATTCCTGTGAAGTAAACCATCAAAATGATAACACTTTAATGAATTTACATCTCCGCCTCCCACTGTCACTCAAGTGCAGCACCAAAGAGGGGGGGGAAAAAACCCATGTGAACTACTGGCAGCCTGATTCTAGCAGGGCTTACTGCCAGGAGCAGGGCAGGTTAGTAGCCACAGGTGGCATGGTACATAGGACATAGGACATTATGGTTCTCAAAAAACAAAAACAAACATTTAATTACAAACATTTGTTAAGAACTATGATGTAACTACCTCAGTCGTTCCCCCCCTCGGCATGCTGTTTAATTTTTTTTTTTTTTTAATACAAGAGCCATGCCACTCAGTCTAGCTACAATAAGTGTCTCATTTTTGTAGTAAACTGCAGATGCAGAGTAATTTTGACCGTATTATGTTGGATATTAAATAAGTGAAATGTGGTGTTGTCAGCATTATGTTTATTTTTGTGGGTTGACGGGGGAGGCGGAAGAGGGAAAAAAAAAAAAAAAATTAAACCATATTTAAAAACTAAACAAAAAAGGATTCAGGATGCCACTCACCCAATGCTTTATTCTTAAGTCTCTTAAAGACTGAAGTTCTTTCAGATGACAGGCGAATCAAGGTTTACAGCACAATTCCATTCACAGGGGTAAAGCATTAAGAAACAGGATCAGTTTGGGAATGTGGGTAAACGTGTTCTTACTTTAAGATAACTAGAATCCCAAATCTGAATTTTGGTACAATTGCATACATTTGAGGTACTAAACCCTTACATTGTAATTAGTCATCTGAACCCTTGCCCAGTCTTTAAGTTATCACAAGAAGTAAGAATATGATGCCAAATTACACATTACACAAAAAAATTAAATAAAAATAACTTCCTGTTTTTGCAAATCTGGCTCAATCATTGAACTCAAATAATTTTTTAGACATTAGGATCTTTTATTGCACCATAAATTTGTTTGTCATTCTGAAGGGGGTCCCAATAATAAAAAAAAAAAAAAAAAAAAAAAAGTCTATTATGCATCAAAATTTTCTCCATTTAAATGGAGCTCAGTTAATTGTGCTCTACTGTGCCCCATATTAAACAGGAGCCTTCTGGTGAGAAACATTTCTCTCGAATGAAAGAACATATGGAACAAAACAGCACCCCTCATGCCTATCATTGATGCTGCAGTGTAGTGTAGTGCGATATTCATCTTCCGTTCTCTCCCAACTTAACTCGGAGACAAAAAGATGTCTACTTTTCAATTTAGCAAGTGCTGTACATTAATGTGAATGCCGTGCAAAGTTCACACAAAAGAAAAAATATAATTTACATTCATCTCGTTTTCTGCCCCCATCTTCACAGCATCAGCGTTTTTGCTTCAAATATTGCAAACAAAAAAAGTGAACATGTTGCATAGCTGTTGAAACCTTCAACACATGGTCCTCAAAGTTTGAAAATCATGTCCAAATCAGTCTAAACAAAGCAACCAAAATTTCCTTTAAAACAGGATTACACATTTCAGTTCCAAAATGTAAACTCCACTCATCCATACACTGCGACGGGTGACGTGTTGCGGCTGTATCTCTTCTCTAGAATATAGATTCAGTATTTCACGAAGGTACCGCTGTGTATGGGGGCACGGCAGGACACCTAATGAAAAGGGCAAAAAAAAATTATTAATATTAGAAGTGTGCCATTTTATCTATTTGCTTAATTAAGCTCCAGATTTGAAAATGCCAAGTTAAAGATCATAGCTATTATTCCCATGGGTACATAAGTACACAGATCTCAGAAGCTAAAACAAAAATGGTACATACAACTAAAACACTAAAGTTAAACCGCACTTTCCAAGTCAGTGGCTACTAGAATGGCAGGTAAAAGCCAACTTTAAGACCAAAAAAAACAAAAACCCACTTACACGTAGGGTGCGTGGGATGCGTGGGTTGACAAGTATGTGTGCAGGGTGAGAGCAGGACTGCTGCTGCTGGGCAGCTTCCTCCATCCTGATTGGCTGCATTACACAGCAGCAGCCAATCAGGAGGAGGTAGCAGGAGCCTGGGGGTGGGGCCAAAGAGCACAGGAAAAGCATGGAGCAGAGAGGCGTGCACTTGTTTTCTCTGGCTGTCCTATGGGGGTGATATGAAGGAGGGGGGGGGTGAGAGGATGAAGGGAGGGGGGATGAGAGGATGAAGGGAGGGGGATGAGAGGATGAAGGGAGGGGGGGGTGAGAGGATGAAGGAAGGGGGGGTGAGAGGATGAAGGAAGGGGGGTGAGAGGATGAAGGGAGGGGGGGTGAGAGGATGAAGGGAGGGGGGTGAGAGGATGAAGGGAGGGGGGATGGAGGATGAAGGGAGGGGGGGATGAGAGGATGAAGGGAGGGGGGGGATGAGAGGATGGAGGGGGGATGAGAGGATGTAGGGAGGGGGGGATGAGAGGATGAAGGGAGGGGGGGTGAGAGGATGTAGGGAGGGGGGGTGAGAGGATGAAGGGAGGGGGTGAGAGGATGAAGGGAGGGGGTGAGAGGATGAAGGGAGGGGGTGAGAGGATGAAGGGAGGGGGTGAGAGGATGAAGGGAGGGGGGTGAGAGGATGAAGGTAGGGGGGTGGGAGGATGAAGGGAGGGGGGGATGAGAGGATGAGGTGCAACACTCTTGGAATTTGTGGGAGCAGCATTAAGATCAGTATTGCTCGCAATGTACAGTATGACTGCAGGTCAGTTATTTAGAAAATGATCTGACCATTATGTAATTTGATCTAAATTTCACTCCAAGCATTTTGCACCAATTTTGATATTCTATTTAAAAATAAATAAATAAATAAAAAAACCACACCCTCATCCTAGGAAGGGCGCTCCCCTCCCCAGATTTTTTACGAAACAGGATATAAATTGGTACAAATTGATGAATACGGGGAGTGAAATTTAGAAGAAAAAAAAAAAAAATGATGTAACAGTCAGGCCATTTATAAAGAACATTCTTCCCCACGCGTCGCACCTTTCACCATTGTATCCAGTTTTTTTTGGAGAAGCCACCTGGCAACCCTACCTACACTGTTAAAACAAAAACCACAAGCAAATAAAGCGCCTACATCACCAGCTCGCATTGGTAATGCCGCCAAGTTTTGCTGCACAACATTATTTTTGCCACAAATGTGCAGCATGCTTTATAGCATAATAAAACTGCAAACATACAAAAACCACCATTTCCTCCCCGCCCCCCAATCTCAGTAATAAGTCAAATGTCCAACGCATGTTAACTAGTTCCCCTTCACTTTACTATTGTAGCCAGGACTGGTTCTTGGCTGCCAGTCTGCCCTCATTGGCAGTAAGCCCTAGTGAGAGCAGGCCTGCCAGTAGTAATCATGGGTTTTCCCCACTCACTGCAGTGCTCTTGAGTGTCAGGGGAGGAGGTGAAACCTGGCCTGGGTTTCCCAATCATGGGTCAGACCTGGTGCCCTCCTGGCTGTACTTAAGGAGATTGCCACCCAAATTTAGGAGGTGTGCCTCTCCCCACGAGAAAGGCAGGTCACACAGCAGAGTGCCTGAGTATTGGGCCTTCTGTTACTCTTCCCCTTGGGGGAGAGTAAGTGTAAACCTTTCCTCTGCTAGAGGGGCAGGGAAGAGCAAGGACAATTGTGGGGGGCCCTTGACCTGTAGTGGATGTCCAGGGACATTTCTACCGACGAGATCACCTCCATACATCTGGAGCCTGCGGCAGATGGAGGCACTGCACTGCTAGAGAAACACGTGGGGTTGTCCTGTGTCCCCACAACCATCGGCAGACGACTCAGTCCTCCTGCTTACCAACAGTTATCATGCACCACACGCTGTAATGGCAAAATCTCCCATCGGGTGGGGGAAACACCGTTACATTTGGAGGCACTGCTGAGATCCTGCTCAACAGGACAGGTTTTCAGCGACGCAAGGCTGGAAGTAACAAAGGTACGCTTCCAGAGCAAGTGCTGATGGAGGGAGGCTGTGTGTAGTGTCCAGGGGACCCTGGCATACCATAACCAGGGACCATTTTCCCCCGCCATGGAACTATGGCCTAGACTGGCCCATCAGGTTAATGGTCTGGAGAAAAGGCTATTGCTGTTCTGAATCACCCTGCGACTGATGCCGCCCAAGCGTCTGGAGGGGGATCTAGTTGCCGCAAGCCAGGATCACCTGAAGGTGACTGGGGGAATCAAGGCAGACGGGGTGGTGTAAGGTACTGCTAGGGAGTGTCCTAGGAGGGGTGCCCAACGTATTAGGTGCCTAGACCCCTCTGCTGGAAGAACGCCCAGAGTACTACTAGCCATAGTCAGACTTTGAAACCACAGAGTGCTTGTAAAGGACTGTGAACGAGTGCAGCATATCGGAAAGAGCTTTGATAGCCTGGGGTATAACCTACTCTCTGTAGACAGCTAACCATGTGCTGCAGAGACCTACAAGGAACGGATTCCTGTTGGAATCGAGACTCCTGCGGGGTCCGAGAAAGAACTGTGCTAAAAATTGAGGTTCCCTTGAACTGAAATACACCACGCGAGTTGCACCATCTAAAGTGGCGGTTCCGACCAAGACTCGGAACTGCGTGGGCGGCTTGCAGAAAAGCCGCTTGCCTTCTTGCAAAGTTCTGCAAGGGTCTGGCGCGAAAGCCAGGACCCCACCCAAACGATGTGACTAATTCAGCCAGGAGTCAGTCACGCCCCATCCCAGTTTGCCCCACCTCTGATCTCCACCAGAGGGAGGGGGCACTGTGACAACCAATGCTCAACGACTGCTGAAGACGAGGAGCTGGATGTGGCCAACCGCACCCTCAGTTCTTCGGAGCCTGGCAAGAGAGGAGTCAATTTACCTTTTACTCCTGTGCCCGTGCCTACAGAACAATCTGACCATGTCTGGCGAGATGGACTTTGCACACTACCATCAGGCCTCCTGGTTGTGAAGGTGGAGGTTAAGAGGTATCTCAAATGCCTCAGTCCCAAGTGCGACTTTCCAGGCAGCGACCTGATCTGGGGAGTCAAGTGTACCTGATGCGGAGCACGCTTCCCAAAGCCTATGGCCTTCACAGACAAAGACGCGACCGACCCCAATACCTAGGCGGTCGCTTCTGCATCATCCTCAACTATGGAGGTTCCTGCAGGCCAGTGTGCCCAAGATGATGCTCTAGGGGGTCCAAGTACCCAGATGACCCCAGAACGAGCTGAGACGGTTCCAGACCCAGTCCCTGCAGAGGAACCAGAGATTGTCAGCGATCAGGAACCAATCCACGAGCAACCGGGTAAGACGAGGAAACGCTGTTGTCAGAAGCGCAGGAGCCGGAAAGAGCCCTGCTGATTGCCGCTGCCGACTCAGAAGTGATCCAGTACCTCTCCCTGCGGAAGTGTCCCTACCTTCCTCAAATGCCAGCAGCCATCGGTCTTCTGTGGTGTTTCAGCCAATGCAGAGTATGCCTACCGATGCTGTGGAGGAACAGACCATTACCAGTGCCTCTGAGGGAAGGCGGAGTCCAGTCCTGCCGACGGCAACCGCGAAACCCAAGCAGCGGAGGAGCATCCCAATCTTGGAGGTCCCAGCGGCCTAACCAGGGATTCTCCGGTGTCGATAGGAGGTACCTTCTGGTGCTGATGTCCACACGGATAACAACGACGACCACGATGACACCTGTGCAACAACTGGATGTCAATGCACTTGCGGTGCGGGACCTGGACATGTACCAGGACCTCGCGAGACTGGCTGGCGATGACATCACTACATGGAGCGACCGCTGGGGCGGACCAGGAACTGATGATTCCCGCTCCGGTGAGTACTGCGCCAACTCCCATAAAAGGGGCCACATTCATGAACTCTTTGGGAACACTTGGCCCGCAAGAAAGCCAAGCCTCCAGTGTGCCGTGAGGTCCCTACTTACGCATTTCTGGCCCAGTACCGGAACTATTTGCTAGCGCATAACTCTAAACCCAAGGCCGCGGCAGAACCTTAGTCAGCATAGCACTGGTGTCAGGTCAGGGTGGGCTTCAACAGAAGGACTTTGAGGCTGAGAATTTTAATGCCCCATACCCTTCAACCAGTACCGCTACCACCACTGTACTGTCCAGACCGTCCTTTTCAAAGAGCTCCAAGCAACAGACCCGGAGCCTATCGAAATCTGTAATACCGTCGACAAACTGGAAGGATTGGGACTTTGGGGATGTGTTTCTGGACGATGAGGATACGGCCTGTAGTGTTACTTCTGGGGGTAATCACTATGCCATGTCGGTGAAATCTGATACTTCAGGTTTTTCATCCCACACTACCTCGGTCAGGATCTTCCAAGGCTGCACCAGTTACGTTCTTGCCCTGGTGGCACCCAAGATTTCATGGATACGTGCCGTACATGCACCGCACTCGATTTTTGTTAGAAGATGGTGACATGGTAAATTATTGGTGGGCAGAAAGAGTTCAGCCCAGAGGAGACAGCTGAAGCTATGGGAGGGTAGGGAATACGAGATCAGGCTGGGAATAGTGCAGCCCAAAGGCATGATTTTAAAATACTGCAAACCACCATTACAGGAAACTTTATTCTAGGTTCTGCCAGGCCGGGCGGAAGGCCGCAGATTAACCAAGATTAGCAGAGCTGAGCGGCATGTAGTGCAGCAATACAGGCACTCTCATGGATTCAAGTACACGCATGTACCAGAGCCAATCATGCAGGAAATCTATGAGAACTGAGGTTGTTAATTAAGGTAATCCAGGCCTATATTACTGCTCATAGCAGGAACACATTTCATAATATAGAGGAAAGGGTTGTCTACTTGGTGGAAGTGTGGAAAGATCCATCTACATGGACTGTGTAGAATACATGTCCGAACAGCACCTTAAGAGTGTTTTTTCAGTAACAGTGCCTGATAGTACTGTGGCACTAGTCAGCAAACCAGACCCTGAGCATTATTACGGAGTAATGGGTTCTCCATGTTGGGAGGGACCTGGGTTTACTATGTAATGCTGCTATGATTATGTTCTTCCATTGTATTACAGCAAGTATGTATCATGTATCTGTTATGACTGGCATACTGCATTAATTTCTCCTGTTCTGTTAGGTTCCGCAAATTTCGGTCTTAGTGAGGACATGGGAGTTTCCAGAGGGAGATTGTAGTCAGGACTGGTTCTTAGCTACCAGCCTGCCCTCCCTGGCAGTAAGCCTTGGTAAGAGCAGGCCTACCAGTACTAATCATGGGGTTTTCCCCACTCCCTGCAGTACCCTTGAGTGACAGGGGGAGCAGGTGGAACTAGGCCCGAGTATACCCAGTCCTGGGTCAGACCTGGTGCCCCCCTCCTGGTTGTACTTAAGGGGGATTACCATCCAAATTCAGTAGTGGCTCTCCACACGAAAGGCAGGTCAGACAGCAGAGTACCTGAGCATTGGGCCTTCTCTGTTCTTCTTCCCCCTAGGGGAGAGCAAGTGTGGACCTTTCCTCTGCCAGATGGGCAGGGAAGAGCAAGGAGAGCTGCTGGGGCCCTTGATCCGTAGTGGATGTCCAGGGACCATCCTATAGCTGGGTAGCCGTCGGACTGTATTGGGCAGGCCACTGCCGTGTTTTTGAGTGCTGACCCAATAAAATCGTTCCCGTTTCATATACCTCCTGCCTGGTGTGTGATCTTAGAGGGAGTATTTCTACCGTAGGAGATCACCTCCATACATCTGGAGCCTGCGACAGATGGAGGCACTGCTAGAGAACCACGTGGGGTATGCACCCCAGAAACCTGTCCTGTGTCCCTGTCATGGGAGAGGGGGTTTGGCCCGGTATTAAAGGGGTTACACCCCATTTGGCCACCCCCTGCTCTCACTTGGGAAGCAAGGGATTAACTAGACTGCGGTCCAGTAATGTGTTTTTACCCCGCTTCAGAATCCAAACGTATATGTCCCTGTAAATGTGTATTGTTCTCATCCCAGTGTTTTCACCAACACATACACTGGGGTTGATGCGGGAGGGAAGGGGTTAATGTTAATTCAGTGGTTATAGCCCTTTGTTCCCTTTTCCCGCCTTTTCAGGCTCCATTTTGCAGCCTCCCATAGGTCGCCATTGCAGCTCCATGCATTCCAATGTCAGATCTGGCGGTTTTGGGCCTGTTTCCAGCGAAGACCAGCAGGTGGCGTCCGAGAGGAGGAGCGGCGGTTTCCCATTGTAAGTCAATGGGGCCATTGACTTCAATGTGGATTCCTCGACGCCGACCTCCTGGAACAGGTTGGCAGCCATCCAAACCACAGACCACAAGAGCGGATACAATGTCTTTAAAAAGAGCTTTTATCACTGAGGTCAAGTTCACCTACAATGGCGGAGCGGAGGTCCCATTGAGTCCAATGGTGGCGCTCGCCCATGCATTTCCTATGGCGGCGCCGGCCATTGATTCCAATGGGGGAAAAGCTGCGTGGCGTTAAACCAGCTAAGTCCAAAATGGTAAAATGTGTAAGTCCATATCTCCGGTTCTGTGAGGACCAGAGGGCTGGGATTTGGGTCGCATGTAGTCACTGCTCCGGCATGACTGCATGGCCATTTCCAGCCCTCTCCGAACAAACAGACGGACTATGGGCAAATGTAAAGGTTGGTGATTTTCCCCATAGACTTCAATGGCGGCGTTACTCCAATTAAGGGCTATGGCGGAGGAGCCCTATAGACTTCAATGGCGGAGTTTCCCCATTGAAAAAGACTAAAGCGGCGAAACCCATTGACTTCAACGGCGGAGTTGCTCCATTGGAAGACTATGGCGGCGGAGTCCATTGATTTCAATGGGAAAGAGTGAAAAGCAGAGATTCATTCTTAAAGCGGAGAATCCTGTATTAAAGTAATAAGAGTTTAACTGTTTTTGTGTATATCCGGTTCTGGGGGTTGCAGAGAGCTGAAACTTGGCCACCATGGAGAGTCATCTCCGGCATGAGGGACTGGCAAGTGTCAGCCCACTGGGCCCAGCAGAACGGATTATTTTAATATATGAAGTTAGTAAAGTATGAATTGTATTTTAGGTCTGGTATAAAAACTCAGAGCCCATATATTATGTTGATGCTCAGGATGGGAGACAAATGGTCTATCATAAACTCCTGATCAAAGACTCCCCCACCCTGGTTGTGTATGCGAACACAAAGGAATGCAGGACATGGGTGATTGATATTAAGTGTTGTAATTCACACCTTGGACAAAGGGTATCCTGGCAAAGCCAGACTTGAAGATGCCAGTCTTGTGGGAGGAGGGCTGAGGAAATAAGCCCCCTGTTTAGAAAATTACCCACCCAGTGGGCAGGTATTACGGTGCCCCTCAGGTGAGGTGGCAAGGAGAGAGTGGGTGCAGGTAATTGTTCTCCAATGGCCTGCACTCAATAATAAAGTATAGGATTGGAATTACATGTAAACCAGTGTCCATCCTATACTCAGTTGTCTTCGTGTCTTTTCGTGATGTCTACATCTGAACCTGTATTGTGGAAGAAATTGCCAATCCTGTATACTGATTGCTTTCTTGTCCAACCCCTTAAGTGTCTATATTTTGCCTGTTATTGGCATATCTTGTGTGTTCACCTTCAAGGAATATACTGCATTTATTATATCTAAGCCGTGTTCAGTTCAACCCAGTTATTTTGGTGTATATTATAGTCTCTCACAAGTTCCCGTGACAGTCCCCACAACCATTGGTGGACGATTCAGCCCGCCAACTTAACAGGTAGCATGCACCACACGATGTAATGGCAGAATCTCCCATCGGGTGGGGGAAACACCGTTACACCCAACTTTTTGCTCTGTACATTACTGGGATTCACCGCCTCTTAAGCCGTGCCTATAGTGCAGTCGTTGGCGACGGCGACACGGCAGGTGACGTCACCCGCCACCATTGGCGAAAGTTATGTTTCGCCGGGCCGCAGGATTCCGGCAATTTGATTTGTTCAAGGGCCGTCATGTGACGCGACGGCCCTTGAAAAATCTAATTTTCCTGGCTTCAGGTTTTGGCGATGTCGCTCGTCGCCGTCGCGTGCACTATAAGCACATGCAGCGGCGGCAATGTATTTGTTTTCAGGCGACATTGTGTCGCCGGCACTATAAGCGCGGCCTTACTCTACAAATCACACGCAACATGTCCTTATTTGCTACTTAATCAATCAAAATTGGCCTTTGCTCTCTCCTGTACTCTAGTCAAAACAATCTAACCAGGTTTTGTCCAGTACCTTCTTTAAAATGGTTGTTGCGACACAAAATCTCCACTGCACCGCTGGTCTACTTTCATGCTCTTCCTGCCCAATAGTCTCCATTACATCAGCCCATAACACTTGTCCAAGGGTACATGAAAACTCTGTTCAAATAACCCAAATACTGCCCAGGTCATAATTTCATAAAAATGGCTCGTTAAATTATTTCCTGGTAAAACAAGATTATAAAATATCTTCAAAACGTCCCTTCCAAGCTCTACTTGTGAGCTGAAAACACAAATCTTCCCAAAAGAAAAATGTCAGTAGCTAGAAACGCCAATATTACTTGCCTGCCATCTTATTCTGTGACCCGCAGGAGGTTCTCAACACCAACATTTGCTCCCACCCCAGATGGTTAATCACAGGCCACAATGGCAGAAATTATTTTTTTCTAAATATTGCTCTTATTGGATCATTATTGCCATGTAGTGCACGCTACACATGTCATGTTAGAGTGGTCGTTAATATAGAGGGGAAAAAAAAGGGGCATCTTACTCCATTTTGTCCTCCAGCTTATGAATAGTCTGCTTGTCCAGGTAACGGCAGAATAGCGAGAGCAGATTGCTAGGCAAGAACAGTGGCTCCACCATGGAGGACTTTGAAACGTGAGAAAGCTCCTTAGCAACCAGGAATACCGTGTCAGTCCTGTTAACGATGAGAAGATGTGAGTGACCTTCTGTATTGCAATGGGTTTACAACCCGCTCAGACAAACCAAGTCAGGACATTTTTAGGGACTAACCAAGACTATTTGTATGTAGTCTCAGGTTTGTGAATTCCTTGTCCATGCCGCACCAAAAAAAAATAAAAAAAAAATAAAGTTGTCCCTTGGTCAGAGGGTTTGAAAAACCACTACTCTATTAGGTCTCTTCTGCTCATGTGAACTGAAACAGATCATGTAGTTCGGACAGAAGACAATAAATTGCAGATGCTGGTCTCAACCTCCTGTATATGCACTTTGAGGGTTTATTACAGAGAGCAGGGTGCTGTACATAAAAGGATATTTCCACACCTTAAAATTAAAGCAGCCCTACTACTTACCCCCTTTTTGTTTCTTTATATGTTAAGCATATAACAATGTATAGTTTCACATTCTTACCCAAGCTGGCAATCGTTGGTGCTCTTGTTATAAATCTGTCAAAATACCGATGTGTGCCTAATGAAATGGACGCTTTCTAGCTCCATGCTGCAGTCTGAAAGTCTGCAGCTGATATAACATTATATTACCAAGCGTAACACATTGTTACAGCTTTCAGAGCAATACAGTCTGCTGTTTGGAACACAGCAACATATATGTTTGTGATACTTTGTTGCCAAAGGGCCGAGCCAGTTTCAAAAGCAGACGTGGATAGGAGTTTCCAAATGGTTGCTGTAGCAACCAAAGGATGATCATTATATTAAAAATTATATCATTAGAAGTTTACAAAATGAACAGGGAGAGAAATTGGCAAAACGTGAAACACTTTTAAGAGACAGCAATTCAGAATTGTAAAGTAAGAGCACTGTAGCAAAGGCCATCATCAGCACTAGTGCTTTAGGAAAGTCATCTTTATTCGCACTGCGAATACTTCCAGATGCTAGATTGAGAGCTGGTTTTAATTGGGACATCTGCCAATGTAAAGGTTTCTCCCCCCCCCCCCCTACCAATGCAAGCAGTACCGCCTACATGATAAAATAGAAGTCACACTGAATTACACAGTCATACCATTTTTCAAAATCTCCAATACAAGGCTCCATTGGGGTGTCAGATGAAAGCAGACGCTCGCCTTGGCTCAGCAAAGAATATAGCAGCGATATTCCAAACTGGACAGAACCAAAAGAAAAAAAAAAAAAAAGGGAAGACAAAAAGGACAAGAAAGCAGAAACCAAAACACATTGGTTACTATGCATTAAATAACATTTTACAAATGTCAACCCCTTAACATGGCTGCCCAGTGATTTAGAACAGTTATTTCATAGAATTTATTTGTTCACTTTTTTTTCTTGTGCATACACAAAGCCGTTTTTTTTTTTTTTCCTGTAACAAATTTCATAACCTTTTTAAAAACGATTGGATATATTGGCACCTCAGATGCCACATAATGCTACAAGGTGCGGCCTAGCCAAAGAGGGTGGAAAAGGAACAACTGCTGCAACACCGCAGGGACACACATTGTGAGAGCAGCTTTGGTAACAAGATTTAGGCTTTGGCAATACGGATAGATTTGGGAAACCTCGGCACTGATGTCAAGTGCTTTAGACGGAAGTGCCGCAAACATCGTGCAGATTAAGCACATATGGAATTTTTTTTGGTAGACCATCCACAACAAGCAACTGCCAACTAACTGATGGGGGGGTGGGGCAAGGGGGGAAATATAATAAATACAGCCCTAGCACAGGGGGTGCTCAACTCCAGTCCTCAAACCGCTACCCCCTCTGAGTGACCTGTGCTAAAGCTGGGATATCCTGAAAGGCTAACCTTGGGGGGGGGGTGGGCTTGAGGACAGGCATTAAGCCCCCCCTGACCTAGGACATAGTTTCAGGAGTTCTAGCAAAAAGCTGGAAGGAAAGGAAATAAAAACAAAATCCACGTGGGTCACATACCTGGTTCTGTAATGCCAGCGTGAGGGGCAAAGCATGGGTCCCCGGTAACGGTTTGGTGAGCTCTTGAATGATTTCGATAAGCTCAGTGAATGGAAGTCTGTTTATGATCGCGGTCAGAGGGCCATACAGAACAGGAAGAGACTGCAGGAAACACAAGAGCAGCGATAAAACATTTTTACACCCTTAAAACACAACTCGATTGATGGCTTGCACTTGAAAATATTACCTCTTCCGTGACATCATTCTTTATGAGGAAGGGCAGATGCTGCACCACATTCAGTAGTATCTCCCCTGCCTGGTCGTTATGCAGGAACGGGAGGAGCCGGGCGGTTAACTTTTTGCCTTTTCCCACTTGCAAGAACTGCAAAAACTCGCTCTCTATTTCACTGCAAGTAAAACGAGATCACATGCCTGTAAGGCTCGAGTGCGACCGTTCAGCGACTGGAGGACAAGCAACAGTCACGTCAATGAAGTGAATGGGACGCAAGCTAAAATTCCGCGTCGGCTGCATACAGTACGATCAAAGTTTGTGCCCCAGACGGCAGCGGATTTGAAGATCCGCCGCCCTTTGGCAGTTGCATGTGGCGGCCACCTCCTTGCTGCCGCCCTCCTTTCCAAATCGCAATGGGACGTCACAGCATCACGTTGCCATGGTAACGCGGCGTCATTTGACGGCGCGACGTCACGTTGCCATGGCAATGAGACGCTGTGTGATGTCACCGATGGTAACGCTTCGATTCGGAAGGAGGACGGCAGCAAGGAGGCGCCAGCCACATGCAAGTGCTGTTCCATCAGGCCCAAGTGGGGGTGGACTTTTTTGCCCCCCACAATGTTGCTGCCCTAGGCTCGAGCCAATCGGGGCTAATGGGAAATCCGCCACAGACACATACAAGATCGGACGTATCGGCACTGTTGACGTTACGCATAGGCGATTTGTTGCCTCCATTCCCCCCCCCCCCCCCCCCACACACACACACTAGAAATGCACTATGCTTTCACATTTCTCTTCCATCTTCCGTACCCAGTGGAATTGCACACAGGACGTCCCGATGACCCACTGAATAGACGAGCAAACTCATGAGCATGCAACGGTTTTGTTGTTGTTATTCCACGGTCAATCTGCTGTAACTGTATGTCTGTGCTACGGTATTTACACTCCGTTACAGAATATCTTCATGGCGTTATTTCTGGCTACTCTGATAGCTTTCAGCATCTTCCAGTCAGAAGGCTCCAGGCAGGCGTTCTCTTCTCCACACAAGCCTGAGTAATTACTGGTCATCATTTTTTACAAGGGAACTGTTGATTTGGAAATTATATGTTTTCAGCACTTTCTACAGGATTGATTTGCACTTGGCCTGCATTTCCTCTGGGCACCATAATCCACCCAGGACTGTTTTACATGTAGTCCTTAGCTGGGGGGGGGGGAGAAGGGGGTGCAGCTACTAGTAGTTAAAGGGATAAGGACCCTAGCATGTGGAACTGTATGGGGTCACAATTACTTCCCTCCCCTGTCATTTGATAGAGCAACTTGGGAGAAACTAAGCCACACCCACATTCTGGTTGGCAAGAGTGATGTCGCCACTAAAGGATACTCCACTAAGATTGCAGACTCCTCAGATTCCTGGAGGAGCCTCACTGTATATTGTATGTAGCCATGCTGTAAAATGGTCTGCAGTTTTCTCTCCTGCTGGCAGTAAACCTGGTAAGTTACAGAGATGCCAGCAGTAATCATGGAGGTTTGCCCTCACACCCTGGTGAGGTGCCCTATGTATGGATGGGAGTGGCTACATACTGTGAGTCCACCGTTAGTGACATCAGAGATGTGCCTGCCTCCTGAGATATACAAGGCACAGCACTGATCAAAGTTAGTGGTTGGAGTAAGGAGCAAGTCTGCGTTGAGACTTGGGAATCGGTGGCACACTAGTGCTTTAACAAGTGGCCCTATGTTATGTTAAGTAACATCTAGCTGACCAAGCCATACTGTGTCCAGGGACCTGGCACAGGGGTTATCTCCCTGAGGGGAGAGGGGATCCCACTCTATTGGGAGGGCGTACCTTTGAAAGGATAACACAGCAAGATGTGTGGCTAAGAGAAAATCACTGTAAGGGGCAGTTGGCCCGCACCGTAAGCCACAATAAAGTCAACCTTGATCAAAGACATCTTCATGTGTGAGTCTGAACTTACTCTACATATGATGGCACCACGGAGGAGTTCCTCATCAGAATCATCCCCATGCGGACGCAGGGATCCTGATGAGGTGGAGGCGCTGCACTGGATATAGGTAGGACTCATGCACACTACCTCAGCTGCCTGTCTGGGTTGGCAATCCCCACACATCATGCGGGAGACTCCGGAGTCCTATTGCCAACAGGTACACCACCAGACACGACCATGTAATAGGGACTAGTTAGACCACAGAGGCCAATGTGAGATTGGGTGGGTCAGGCTAGGCCAGAAAATCCGTTACATGTAGATATATTCCAGAGTATATAGAAATGAAGTATCTGTACCCATTTCATGTGTTGTAGCTAGGGAAAGTGTCCTTCAAGGTAGCACCCGCATATATGGGCAAAGTGAACATGGTAGTTGACAACAGAAGAGGAATATATGCTACCGAGGGTTCCAAGAGAGGGATTTCAGGGTGTAACAGAGCCGGCAGGTTCATATTGACTTCAGCACTTGCGTGCCTAGAAATGGCTGCCAGAATACAGAACCGGGATGGTGATGAGTCGGCCAGAGCCTGCAAGGGGCTCCTTAGTGACAGACCATAACGGATGTTATGCAGAATGGGGACAGGTCATATAAGCAAAGTCAAGTTTTTTATTTATTTATTTATAAAAATGTTTTACCAGGAAGTAATACATTGAGAGATACCTCTCGTTTTCAAGTATGTCCTGGGCACAGAGTTAGTACCTCCCTGGGGTGTTAAGACAAGGGCACCTGGGGAAGCAGAAGTTAATAGTACAAGCAGCGCAACAGTATGAAGCATCCAGTAAAGAAGCTGCATGTGACCGATGAGAACTTTTAAATGAATGCTAAATGCCCATTGTTTATACTACAATAGCTCCTGGCACACCACGCACACACGATCCAGCACCCCAACAAAGAAACAGACGGAGACAAGCTATGTATATAGTTCGTGCATATAAACTTTTAGTGCCGGGCAAGGCGAGTTACATATATTTACATAGTGTCCAGAAATATTATTTTTATGGGCCTTGGTCCTGTAATACTTACTCATTGTTATTACACGCGCCAATCTTCAGGGCGTCATAGATTCTTTGCAGTCTATAATGCTGTTTCTCTTGGAAGCGAACGTGCTGCTCCTCAGGCATATGCGGCATTTTCCTCTCCATCTCCTCCACCTCTAGCAGCATTACGAACAACTGAAACATAAGGACGTGTAAAGAAAAACAAAAATGCGCAACACTTTAAAGACAGACTGCTGAATGCTGACTCAGGCAGAGGAGTGCATTACCCCAAGACTAGGTAATGTCTATTAAGACATGCCCCCCTTCATTAGAGTGGTCAAGAGACCATTTGCAGGTAGTGTTAGGACCTGTAAGAGGGGTGAACCTTGGTGTGGTTGCTTTGGCTATGGAATTTGACTGGATGACTAATGAGACAGAAAAGTGTTTAACTAAAGTTTGTCATATTGGATGAAGCATTGGTACACTATTTCCATATGAAAGCAACATGCGAGGTGTTTGCTGACCTTCTCAATCCGTTTGAGCACCCTCAACGGCTGGTATCCAAGAGCTTTAATATCCTAGAAATTGATAATCACACAAAAACAAAAACAGCATTATGGGCAATTCAGATCCAACTTCCACCAGCTCTATTGAAACAAGTTGAATCAGGAAATTGAGAGGAACGGGGGGATGTTGGGGGAATTTTAGTTATAAAAATGTTTTACCAGGAAGTAATACATTGAGAGTTACCTCTCGTTTTCAAGTATGTCCTGGGCATGGAGTCAAGATGACAAATACATGTTACAATACATAGTTACATAAGTGAACAGGGTATACATTATATACAAGACATTGCATGCACAGTTAGAGATAATATATATTATAGGCATATGTAACAGTTACAGACCAGATTAAAATGTGAGACAGCTTTATTTTTGAAAGAACGTAGGCCGCGTTTATAGGGCCGGCGAGGGCGACAGCACGCTGCAGTCACTGGAAAAATCGAATTGATGTGACTTCCAGCGATCGCGACCGAGCCGTCGCGCCACTCCAACTGAAAGAGCCCGTGACCGCATCAATACATTTTTTTTCTGCGACGCCATCGCGTCGGCACTACAAGCGCGGCCTTAGACTGGTGGTAGCTGTGAGATTGGATCGGTGTTTGTTGCACAGCCAACCAAGATACACAATAGTTGGAACCAATGCCACCCTGATGCATAAAGCAAGATTAAGTACATATTCTTTATACAACGTCAACACTAACAAATCCATCATCTGTTTAATCAGTCACATGAATCCCCATGTGATAGTGCTGAACTTTTTAGGTCTAAACAGGGCAAAAAAAAAAAAAAAGTTTCCATAGTTAATGTCACAGAACAAACTATTGCTGCACCGATTTAATACAACAAGGCAATCACTTACTTCATCCGGCATAACGTAAGAAACTGCATCAATAGCTCTTCGTGGGCTGTAGCAGGTTGAAACAGCCACTTGTCCCAGTGAACCCTCAATGTGAACCACTAAAAATATGAACCCAAAAAACAGTCAGGCTTTTAGAAAACAAACATTGTACCATATGGCGATTGCAATAATGCCCATATAACCAAGGTAAAATGCCAATAAAGTGCTTTTATTCTCCAAAATGCTTTACCAACACTTAATTTATCAGTGTTACAAAGGATAAGAAAGGACACGCTGGGCCACAAAAGGACAAAAGTTCTCATAGTTGTGGGTAGGAAGAGAGATGGGCGAACCCACCAAAACCCATTTCCCGGATTTAATCCGTTTTAATCTGTGCAGATTCATCAAAACCCACCACTGGATACAGTCTTTTGCCGGATTTGCAGAATCCAATCCGTGGATTCAGCAATCCGTTGGCGGAGTCTTTAGAATCCACAAACCGATTCCCAAATCTGCAGATTGGATGCTACAAATCCGTGCACGGGCAGCAGAATCCGTGCACGGGCTGCAGAATCCGTCCACGGGCTGCAGAATCCGTCCACGGGCTGCAGAATCCGTCCACGGGCAGCAGAATCCGTCCACGGGCAGCAGAATCCGTCCACGGGCTGCAGAATCCGTCCACGGGCTGCAGAATCCGTCCACGGGCTGCAGAATCCGTCCACGGGCTGCAGAATCCGTCCACGGGCTGCAGAATCCGTCCACGGGCTGCAGAATCCGTCCACGGGCTGCAGAATCCGTCCACGGGCTGCAGAATCCGTCCACGGGCTGCAGAATCCGTCCACGGGCTGCAGAATCCGTCCACGGGCTGCAGAATCCGTCCACGGGCTGCAGAATCCGTCCACGGGCTGCAGAATCCGTCCACGGGCTGCAGAATCCGTCCACGGGCTGCAGAATCCGTCCACGGGCTGCAGAATCCGTCCACGGGCTGCAGAATCCGTCCACGGGCTGCAGAATCCGTCCACGGGCTGCAGAATCCGTCCACGGGCTGCAGAATCCGTCCACGGGCTGCAGAATCCGTCCACGGGCTGCAGAATCCGTCCACGGGCTGCAGAATCCGTCCACGGGCTGCAGAATCCGTCCACGGGCTGCAGAATCCGTCCACGGGCTGCAGAATCCGTCCACGGGCTGCAGAATCCGTCCACGGGCTGCAGAATCCGTCCACGGGCTGCAGAATCCGTCCACGGGCTGCAGAATCCGTGGAATTGTATTGGTGCCAAATTTTTTTTTTATTTAAAACACAAATTGCCCATTTTGATATTGATCCGCGGACCAAAGAAACCAGTAGATGCGCTGCCGACCCAAATCTGCCCATATAAAGCCTGTCACGCTGGTCAAGTCTCACATTTTAGTAGCAATTGTACTATATTTTTTTAATAGAAGTTTAATATCCTCCAGCCAAATCTTATTTACTGTACCTGACTCGTAAGTCTCTGCCTTTTGGATATAAGGGGTAACCAATTTGGTAGGTTCCCTTTTTATGCGTTCCCCCAAAAGCTCTTCCTCGGCCAATTTTCGCTCTAGCTTCTCATAGTACGCCTAGAAGAAGTTAAGGATATGTATGATAAACTGGCAATGCCCTGCAGTCAATGGGAGGGGGGGGGAGGGGACAAACAGCAGAGCGTTAGTGAAAGACTTTAGTCCCACAGAGCTCATCTGCAGCCCACTGGTTCAAGAGCGACGAGTCAGCTGTAATGTTACTCAAAATGGCCACTGGGTAAGAGCTCACTCTAGCAGCCAAGAAAGCCTGGTCCTTCTCAGGAGAGACTCGGGGGGGGGGGGGGAGGGGCGGGTTGGGGGATATGATGGACAAGGGTATTTCAGCCACAGTGGGTGTATACATTATGGTAAAGTATGTATGTTACTCATTTTTTTTTTTATGTACATCAAACACTGAAAAATAAAGCAGATGTTGAAACCTATTGGGGATGCCACCGTAATTTCTGTGAACACAGACCCCCCACCCCTCCCACCCAAAAAAAAAGGGTCAGAAACCAACATCTGTTTTTGGAGGCAAGCCATACAAAATCATTACCAAGTCAAACGGGCCAAGATTGAGATTTCAGTTTTAATTTTACAGTGTATAAGTTTCACTGGATGTGCACTGAGCTCTGTCTGTGTTTCATGTTCTGTCTCTGGTTTTAAATATATATTGCCATGCTCAGTAGCACTCCTCTGTGACACTTATATGCTTAGATGTTGTGGTTAATTTGGGGGTTTAATATGAGCTTGCAGGTGTCCTGTATGTTTTAATTTTACAGTAACTAGTGTAAACTAGTGTAGAGGTCAAAGCATCATCCTCAAGTTTATACCCAAGTGAACTGCCCAGTTATAACACAGCTCCCTCATTAAAAGACATACAAGTACACATGGAATCCCTTCTCTGCTAACCTGGTAGTAATAGTCATCTAGATGCGGGTTTTCACTTTGTAACTGAATCATCTGTAGTTTAATCACCCATTCCTTCTCCTTCTGAGACATTAAACTGCCATAGGGATCAGGTCTACGATCCCACTGCTTCCGGGTAGAGCTTAGGAAGGAAGAAAACATGCTTTAAGCACAAGCAAACACAAGGAGGGGAAAAGGGGAAGTGGAGGGGGAAGGAATACCCTCGCTACTGCTTGCTGGATGTGGCTATGTGGAGGTGCTACTATCAGGGGTAATGTCAAATAGAAAAAACAGAGAGAGGTAGAACCCCAAGGAGAGCACTCTACCAATGGCTACACATTGGTAGAGTGCTCTCCTTGGGGTTCTACCTCTCTCTGTTTTTTCTATTTAAGCACAAGCAAACAGATAGCTGGCAGCACACCGCTACAAAAACTAAATACAATGCAGACTACCATAAATTGTTAAACGAGGGGTGGCCCAACCTTTCAGGCATGGCAATAAATGGGCACACTGCAGCAAGCCGCTGTCCTATTGCTCCAATACACCCCGGTTTAAAAAAAAACAATTAAAAGAAATGGCGACTTCTGAACTTGCAGTTACTTTCTCAATATTTGGATGGATTTTCCAGGTTGATAACAGACGCAGACAGCACCCACATGAGCATCTGTCAATACGAAGCTGTACTTTTTAACCATGCACATTGCCGAAAAAGTCTGCTCCCAAAACAAACATAGGAAACAACAACTTGCAATTTGATCATTTAAAAAGGGGATTAGATTTATGGTATGTTTTTAATTGTTGAAGTTACTAAAAATGGATTTTTACAATTGATGTCAATATTCATAAAAAGTTTGGACTTATTGGTCCTTACAAAAATAGATTTTCTTTTTTTGCTCCATCATGAAGACCACGCCAAATTAAGTGGCACGTGGCCACTTAAGTCAAGGAAAACATTTGCAGAGCAGGCGCTTCTTATTTTTTTTATCCCAGAACACATCTGATAAAATGCATCGTTACCTCTGCGTTCTCTGGCGCTGGCTCAATATTCTTCGATGTTGGGGATGCAGCTGTGTTACATGTCCTGGAACCCTGAAGTCAAAGAAGAACCATGAGATTTTAGAAATGCAAAGGATTACCAATGCCTGCCAGCTGCCAAAGTTTCTTTACAAGCATTGGGCTCATCATTGCAAAAAAGACTAGTCATTAGTCAATTACTAGGCTTAAAATATGTAAAGCGCTTTCTGCATTTGAAGGTCATTCGTGACCACACAGTTATGTCTAAATAGGAGATGGGTTATACAGCAGCTTTTAAACCCTTGCTAGGAAATCTCTTAGGGCTTCGTCAACCCCCAATTGACTACTGTATAAGATAGTGTTTGCACGAGAAAGCATATTACCACTTAAGGCGGTCCCCTAGTGATTTACTAGGGCAGCTTTAAGGCTTTTCATTCAAGCCTTGGTCTGGCTTTTAAAACACTATTTAAATAAGAGACAATGGCTAAAATGTGTGCATTTGTTAGCTTCTCTCCACCTTAAGGCTGCAGTATTGGGCAGGGCTTCTTTGCTATGGTTCTACTTGTCATTCAGCATTAAATGAACGAACGGGACTACTGAATAAGAGTTAATAGAAGCTTACCTAAATCTCTGCAGCGTGTTATCCAGCGGGCTGAAGAAAGGGGAGAGGCTCGGACTGGGAGACAATGGACCAAAGTGCATCCTAACCATTTTGGGAGTCATGGGTCGACTTGGAGTGCTGATATTTGGAGACATTGGCCTAAAAGGAGTTTGGGACATAAAACCTGGAGACTGAGGGGAGGGGGGGGGGGAGAGGGAGGAGGAGATAATAAATTAAAGTTCATGTACAGGCAATTCAAATTGTTACTCAGTGAAACCTTCTACAATGCATTTTTGTCAACTCGGCCATCAGCAATGTCATAGACTTCCATTGGGTTGCACTGATAAAAAGCAGAACATGGAGCCCCAAAATCAACAGGACTACTATATTTTGTCCCTAAACCGAGAAAGGGGGGACACACCACCACAAGTACCCTCTTCTTCAAATACATTACATTAAAATTAAGGATGTTTCAGCATATACTACTTTTCCATTTCATGTAAAACCCCTGTAGATGACTATATAACAACTGAAGACACATTACCTGGTTTGGGGTAAAGAGTGGAGGGCCCTTTCTTGGAGGTGTAAAAGGATAGGATGGACGTATGGAGCGAGGCATCATATTGGATTGCTGCAGTAAATATAAGCACCAGGTTTAAACATTCAAACCATGAAAACCAACACCATGCCTGCTGAATGTGATCGGGAGAGAGAGGTGGGAAGAAGGGTGGGGAAAGTATTACGTGTGCTACTCCTACACACTCCTGTTGGTCGAACCCTCACACTGGTCAGGAAGTTTTTCCAGATTTATCCCTTTCAGTGCCCTACTGATGTTCGTCATACATCACGAAGGGTTATCTGTCTGACACACATGGACCCTTCGGGGTGTGCGCTGTACATCATGGCCTTGTGCTCATTATCTAGGCCCACAAACTAAACTAAACTATTCCAGTCCTGGAATCAGGAAGCCATCATGTGATTGCTCAGGAGAGGGGCCATGTGATTGCTTGCGCCCGAGGGTCAGTGGAGGTGGAAAGACCACCGGGCACTGCAAGGGTTAAACACCACAGGTCAAAGATCAAGACCAACTCCAGTCCTCAAGGGCACCACAGGCCAGGTATTAAGGCTACCCCTGCTACAGCACAGGGGGCTCAGTCAAAGACTGAGCCCCCTGTGTGAAGCATGGATATTATGAAATCTGACCTGATGTGGCCTTTGAGGGCTGGAGTTGGTCACTGCTGATCTAGATACCAACTTTTCAATATGCAACCACATAAATAAATAGGGGTTATAGGTGTCATGACACTAGTTTACCTGCCTCATGAAGCGCTGCCGGAAAGCTTTAGGAGACATCAGTCCCATTTCCGGACCTTTGAGTCTTTGTGGACACACATATCCTCTCTGCATAGGAGAACCAAGGAATTCCACGTTAGCTGGTGGAAAGTTAGGTGTCTTTGCCATTACTCTCAGAATTGCTTTATCCTGGAGAGGAAAGGGAAATAGAAGTGGGGAGGGGAGGCAGGTGAAGTTATTTCCCCTTCCATTAGATTGACGTTATGGTGGTTCCAAATTTTTTTTTTTAAAGTGACAAAAACACTCCCCTGTACAGCTAATAAAAATACCACTTCTGAGCCCATTCAGATCAGCAACCTGGCATTTCCCCATTATCACTTAGCATTGTGCTGCCAATGCAGCCAGGGCTTCTGGGCAATGACATGCAAATGAGCCAAAGTCAGAGTAGTGGCTTAGATTCCCTATGCTCTCGAAAGGCAGGAGTTCCAAATCTCTGCTTAGATGTGGTATGCAGTGTGTTTTAAGCCAGCAAGATTAGCCATCTTAATACGCAAAATCTTACCTCCAACATTTGTCTAGGTACGGAGTTGGACACTTTTGGGGATGAATCCCACAGTCCTGAATCCATTCCTGTCTGGGAGGGGAAGGGAAGAGGGGAGGGAGAACAAAAACACCTTTAGGCTCTGCACTAGGTTGCAAATACATTCTGTAAGCAGACAGTAAAAACAGGGGGGAAATTTTTTTAATTAAAAATAAATGAATAAAATTAAAAAAATAAATAAAAAGAAGGAAGGAACTTTACCAGATCAAAATCTGTAAATTCACCCCAGGTAGATCCAATTCCACTGTCAACAACAGCACTGTCCACACTCTGCATTTAAAGAAAGTATATATTGTTTATATATGTATGTTATATTGTACACACACACACACGTGTTATAGATGTATATATTCTATATATGTGGGAACATTTTAGCCCAAACTATTTAAAAGGAGCAGGATAAAAAATAATAAAAAAGACAAAATCACTGGCTCATCTGGTGCCAATGTAAGATCCATAATTGCACTGGGCACTATTGGCCATGCACTTTCTACTGGCATGGCGACAGCCATTGATCTCGTAATAAAATGGGGACATACATGACTCAACCCCTACCCCCCTCAATTATTTACCACTAATCGTGTTAATCTAGGTTGCATCTATGGCCTACAAATCTTGACAAAATGGATTCACAAGCATAGTATGCAGTCAGTGTACCTCTAGAGTAGGCTTTCCATGAAAAGCCCTCATCACTGCAGGATCTCCCAATTCAGACTCGTCCATTTCTGCATTTTCTGGAAGGCATTTAGTCTCTAGGAAGAGATCCGTTTCTTCTTTAAGAGGTTCTACCACAATCTCCACCTCCTTTAAAGAGGCCTTCTCAGCCACCCGCGCTTTCAGCACAGGCAGCTTCAGCTCTGCTTTACCCTTTCGTTCATCCATCAATACAGCCTTTGGGTCTGGCATTTTATTTTCCACCTCTAGGATCTTTGTGGTTTCCTCCTCAGAGTCTTGATCTTAAAAAGATTTGTTTTGTACAATGTTTTTGTTAATTGGTACTGGCCATCCATAAGGAGACACTTCGACCAGCAAAGGATAACAAAGGCCTTTGTTAGCAATAATAATAAACACATTTAACGGAGGCTTAAAGTCACCAAAATGCCCATTATTTAGGGTCTCAATGCTCCAACAATATCTTCTCCAGGATAATATTTACATATTTTAAACATTGTTGGACCACTATAATCTCACATCTATAAAATGTTACCAGAATCAATAAGTACAGGCAGTCCTCGGTTAACCAACACAATCCGTTCTGGAAGTAGCGTTGGATAGTGAAACCGTTGTAAAGCGAGTCCCATGTTAATTAGTGGCGGTGAGCGTTGGATAACGCATTCAGGCGTCGAAAAATGGCCCGTAGGGTTGCATTGTAAAGCGTTGGATACGCCATTCGTTGTAAAGTGAAACGTTGGATAGCGAGGACTACCTGTATATGAAGCAGTCATGATGGTCCAAAAGTCAAGACTGCCATGTTACCTTCAAGGTCAACAGTAATACATGTAATTTATTCCAAATACAGAACCACCAACTGGGATGCAGCCTGTAAATACAGTATGCCCTGTTACTTGCAGCGCGTGTTGGGGATAGTCACTGGTGTACAAATGCACCATGTATCGCTATCCTTCATATAAAAATCAACCATTGGTTTGCAGCACCTAAAAACTAGTTGAGCTAAAGATCCCAGGAAGAGGTTGGTGACCCACAGCTCTGAGCCATTAATCACCCAACTCAAGCAGTTAAAAAGGTAGTCACGGTGACTCGTGTGCCAAATTCCAGCAGGGTTAGCTACTGCCATCAAAATAGAAGGCTACTGATTGTAATCCTGCTGGTTAATGTGCCATTTGATTTACATACTTACCGGATGCTGAAAATGTAGACTACTCAAGCTAATTGACTAGGTGTCACTTTCTGCCCCCTCCCCCCCCCCCCACTCCTTTCCCAGCCTACGATTTTATGTTTTCCACCCCCATTATGTTTTCTATGTTTATAAAGTTCAATAATAATAAAAAAAAAAAATTTTTAAAAGTGAGTTACAAAAAGCTAGTCATTTAAACATTTGACAAGTCACCTTCAGAAGATTCGTCCAATCAAATACTGACATTTATTGGTCAAAAACCAGTCCCAATTCATATATGGCTGCCCCAGACATGGTCCCAAAAAGCAAATGAATCATCCCCTCGCTTTGGGGGCAGGGATTTCCAGAGGGGACAAAGTCACACTGAAATCCAGGTGTTGAAGTGAACAGAGGCACCAGCATTACATGTTACTCAAAACCAATGCCCTTCAAAGTGAGGGCTGCATTATAGACTGTACAGTACCCCATTAATGACCATTTAAGGGACTGGTGAATCGAGAAGGGTTTGAAGGATAAGGGCTATATACCATAAAGCATTATTGTATAAAACAGGCCACTGCAACAGGAGAGCCACACACGCTTCACTCCTATGTAACAAAGCATTGGAGCATAGTACAGGCAGTCCTCGTTTTACAACGCTTCGCAACGAATGGCTTATCCAATGCATACCCATGTTCATTTTTACAACGCCAAAATGGCTTATCCAACGTTGTGTGTGTGTGTATATATATATTATATATTATATACAACGTTGCAAAGCATCCTAAGAGCATATATATATATATATATATATATATATATATATATATATATATATATATATATATATATATATATATATATATATATATATATATATATATATATATATATATATATATATATACTATATAATATATTATTTATTATGTTATATTATATATATATAATACAGTATATACACTATATAATTTATGTGTGTGCTGCATATCTTATTGCCTGCATAAAATATTTGGTGTATTTTAGTGTTAAAAATGCCTTCAGGAACGGAACCTTTTATTTAAACAGTGTTCCTATGGGAAAACGTGTTTCGCTTTACAACACCATTTTGAGTAACGCATTTTGTCGGACAACCGAGGACTACCTGTATGTACATATTATGTAAGTGCCTCCCAAAGTGTCCTACCTAAGCCAAAAGTCACCTCGTTGTACATATCAATCTCTTCATCTTCTTCTGCCATCTCCTCCAGTAATGATCCTTCTTCTGCCAGATAGTAATCCTCTGGCAGCTTTGGGAGGGGAGAGAGGGAGAGAATGAAAATAAATTTAAGGCAAGCCTAATACAAAAAGGTTTAGAAGGTTAAAACAGAACAATGATCATTTACCACCTCCAAAAACAAACAGAATTTACATGTCACTCATTTTAAGTGGGATCAAAAATGGTAAAAAAAACTCACAATTTCTTCAGAGCCGAGATTCATGGTTTGCAGAATTCTGGGAACAGAGAAGTATTCGAAAGATTAGACCTGTCACAAAGCAGATTAGGTACAACTATTGTTCCAGAAGTCAGTCCTGGAAAAATAGACACCACAGCCTCATGGCAAATGACACCAACGCCCCCGTTTGTGTGTATTTGCACATGTAACATGGTATGGATGAAATCAGGATCATGTCCTAGCCATGAAATAGTTAGGCTGCGTTCATGGTTACCGATTGCGTGCTGAGGCGCGCAGAGGCTGAGGGAAAGCGGGTGCTTTCCCTGCTGGCCTTAGACCGCGCGCCGTCCGGGGGCGTGTCGGGGGCGGGCCAGTAACGTCACGGAGCTGGTTCGCCCTCATTGGGTGAACCACTCACGTGACCGGCCCTGCGCTCCGGCAAGCGCAAAAATTTTAAATTTTGCCAAGACTTAAGCTTCCGCACGCTTGCGGAAGTGTAAGCGAGCCCCTGCTAAAGCCGTTCTCATTGCGGCTGCAGGGGCTCAGTGCCGAGCATAAGCGCGCCTCAGCACGGGTCAGCGCATAAGCGCTGACCATGTCCGAGGCCTTAGATGGGGAAAGGAAGCCTTTGGCCACAGTGCCACAGCACCTGACTTACACTCATGTAAAAATGACATTTGAGAAGGTTGCTCTTTTTAATTCAATATACGTTAAACATTGTCCTTACTGGGAGGTTCCGCAAACTAGAAAGGGAAAAAGACAATTGTAGACATATTGAGCATTGAAATTTTTCAGAGGTCCAGGTTACAACCAGGACAAATACTGCAACACAAATTAAATTTATATTCAAGACTGCACAGGTGACAATTATAATACTACCAACTACCCCAAATCACATGAGGCCTTTTCTCAGTGATTAGGTTATTACAGGGGGTTCTCTCCCCACTCCCCCCCAATAGGTGGCTCAGTGTCTCAGTCCCCTGAGCCACCTGTGGAAAGCTGGGATTTCCTTTGTGACTGTTGGTTACAAAATCCACCTGGCTGCAGACTGGTTGATATTTCTTTCGACATTTAAATAAGTATTACAAAGTCTCAATTAGATGGGGGGGAAAAAAAAAAAAAAAAGATTTAAAAAAAAAAAAAAAAAAAAAAAAAAAAGGGAATAGCGTAACATACTGGACAGGTACTTCGTGAATAAGGAATTGAGTAAGTATAGCAAGGGGGTGGGGGAGAGGGGATTGGGGATGAGAGAATAAAAAAAAAAAAGCAAAGATGAATAAAATTGTGAAGGTAAACAGCTTCCCAAAAAAACATTCCCCCCACACCCTTTGCAATCTCAGACTTGCATACACACCCTGCATTTAAAAAAAAAAAAAAAAAAAAAAAAAAGGCAGAAAGGGTGGGTTAAGGGTATTAATGCTTTTCTTTTTTGTATTTCAAGACCACTTCCTTTTGAATAGGAACATTATTTTAAGATACATACACTCCCAATATGTTCCATGAAATCTCCACAACGTGGAAGGTTATTTTTACCATGGCATTTTAAGGCACTTTGATAAATAGGGAATTATTTGTAGCAAGATATACAAAATAGATCTCCCATCACATTGGTGCCCCAGCACCACATCTCAGGGTAGCATACTCAATAGCCAACAGAATGAAGATATCAAATGTTGCAAATACACACACAGCAGCAAATTGGGAGTTTTACATTTAAATCAATTGTATCAAAAAGGAGAAGGAGAAAAAAAAACTTATAAGGAAGATAAGGAAATACAGACGCTCAAGGTCAACTCTTATCAAAAGTCTCTTAGCTGCACACACCCTGAACTGGGTTTATCAAAAAGAAGAAAATATCCATGGTTTCAAAGCAAAGGATTCTCCTTGATGAAATCAGGTGTGGTGTAGCTTTTTTTTTGCAGGTTATCGCAGATATTCCACCAACACAAATCCCTCACTTGCCAGCAACTAACAGAAAATCACCAAATCAAACAGTTTCAAATATCTGCAAGACAAAGTACTAAAAGACATGTATATTACTCCAAGGACTCCAGGCAGCTAAACCACACACCTAACAACACAGCTCACTCAATATTCCACTCAAAGAGGATCACCTGTGCTTTAGCCTTGTCTGGCAATTTAAACAACACAATTAAAGGTACAGCATGCTCAGGAGGGGACTGATTTCATATATTAAATAACGACATGCAACCAGTTTTAATAAAGTATTGCCACAAAGACAGCAGGACACAGGGGTGGCAAATTGCAAATGTTCTGTCATTGAATGTTAAGTTGTTTAGAATATATTATTTGTTTCATGAATATGTTCTATTAATTATGAATGAAACGATCAAAATATTTTAACATTAAAAAAAAAATTTTTTTGCTTTTGTTTGATGGAGATATATGTGATTCTGGATTATTTTATGTATCTTCATAGAAAAACACAATGAGACAAAGCAAAATAAAGCCTAAAATGTCACACAAGACATTATATTATATGAGTAACAATTTTTTTTATACAATGACTCATTGCATATTTTTTTTTTATCCAATGGATCCTTTCTGTGGTTCAGAGGTAATATCGGCCCATTTGTCTGTATAAATAATTCTGTTGATTGAAACGCAATGGCTTTACCTAGTTAGAGCATCCAAATGAGGAATGACGCTCTTGCTATATGTATAAATGCTTAGAAAATATTTGCCAGGTTAACCTATTTTCTGCCTGAAAGGTTCAATAAACGTATATAGTATGTGTAATATTTTTAAACACTCATTATATATATATATATATATATATATATATATATATATTTATATTTATATATCATAATTGTCAACTTCAGCCCTTGTCAATTCCCTACTGGATGAAGGCCTATCCAATGATCCTTCAGGTACAGCGTTCGCAAGCCTCTCTTCTGGATTATTCTCCGTGTTATGTGTGTTCTCGTACAATTTCATGTAGACGTCCTCAACTCCCTTTATGCTAAGTTCACAGTCTTTTATTGTTGATCCATAGTCTTATTTGAGTGCAATGATTTGCTTCCTTTCAAACACATGCCTCTTCTTTGTCATCCGCTTTTGTTATCTTCGCAATGCACATGCAGGCCTGTTACTTGACAGTGGGTGTCGTGTAAAGAGGATACAGATGTGTTTGAAGGAGCGATCTTCCAGCTGCTTTCTGGCTTTACGACACACACGGCTTTGAAGCACAGCTCGCACAGGTTCTCTTCGGCTGTGGCCCCAGTCCTCCCTGCTGCACGCGCGCCTGGCGGCGCGTGCACAGACTACAGCCGCGATCGGCGGTCTGTAGGGGAAGCTCTAGGGACGCGGGGGGCGTGGCCATGACGGGGGGAGCGCAGCCATGATGGGACATATCTGCCCTTCCATTGGTGCGTGCCGACCACGTAACCGCATCGGGGCACGGGAAGACAGAGATTCTGGCGCGCTCACACAGCCACTGGGGTCTTCCCCATAGAGTGCTGCGCTGTGTGGCACGCACGCGGTAGTGCGTGCCGCAGCGGCCACTGGGGACCTGGCCTTCCTTGTCAACCTGCTGGTCTTTTAGGCTCTGCCACCTCGCTGTCTTTTCTACCGGGCTCCTCGGGACAGGTCCTCCCTCGTGGGTCTCCCTCTCAGCTCTCTCCTCCACAGTCCTGCTGCCATGACATCTCAGCTCCTCAGGATCCAATGGGCTTATTCCTTTCTTCTGCTCTCAGCCATTTGCCAGAGAGTATGTCCATCAATACACGTGACACTGGTGGTATGCACAGCAGGTTATATCCACTGGGGGGCAGCGTGTATACATAAATGTATACTGAGGGGTGTACTACTAGTATTGCTGACCTGAAGAAGAGGGCAGGACTCTCGAAAGCTTGTCCTGTGACATAAATTGTTAGTACAAATAAAAAAGGTATCACCTAATACTGAAGAACTCATTTATTCAGCACTATAATATAATATATATATATATATATATATATATATATATATATATATATATATATAAATAAGAAAAGAGCGCACACTCTATGGCAATTGCATATAACCATTTAATTACAAGATAATTATGCTAGCATATGCTCAACATTCAAATATAAAAAGTTCACATAGAATATATAAGAACATTAAAGCTGCAGTTCAGTCTTTTTTTTATTTTTTTTATTTTTTTACTTCAATAGTTTTATGTGTGCAATCTCTAATTACCTAAAGAACTGTATAGCTGCAGGTCAATTCGTTCTCCATGTATTGATAGGTCGAAATTTGGTGACATAATTAGTGAAGGGATCTGTTTATATTCTGCTTGTCTGTCAGTGGAAGCTTATGAATATTCATGAGCAATTCTGCACTGACATGTGCTAGAGGGAGGGCAGGGCTGACAAAGGGGTGTGCCAGGGCTTGTGACAGGATATGAAGGGGCAGTGCCTTAGCAAATGGCTGTTAAAATAGAATACAAGAAAATTGGTCTTTCAAAGTTGTTTTTTTAAAAACAGAAAATGCTAAAAGTATTTTTTCTTACTACAGAACTGATTTATTAAAAAAAAAACACACATGCAGGATATTGACTGAACTGCAGCTTTAATGTCTGGTATAATCCCTATCCCATGGGTATGGAGATCTCAGTTCAAGTAAATATTGCTGAGATTAAAGTTGGGCTATGCCAGGGATGTTCTGCTTTCATATACTAAGGCTGTGTCTCCGCTGAGCGGGCTGCGCTTGCCGCGTTAATTTACATATATATAAATATGTACGTTCCCACTCACGAGGTGCGCGCGCTCGTGCGCGGGCACACACGCTGACCCGCGCTCTCCAAGCACGAGCGCGCTCAGCGCCAGCTGGGGCTCAGCCTAATGGAAAAAGAGTGTATATGGGAAAATCTGCTCATGGAAACAGTGGCGGATTTCCCGTTAGGCCCACTAGGCTCAGGACGGCAACATTTGGGGTGGCAAAAATGTCCACCCCCATATACTTTTTGCCGCGCTCTCGGGCCTATCGGTCCTGATGGGAAGTCACTTAACTGTTGCGGCCGCCTCCTTACCTGCCTCCCTCCTTCTGAATGTCACACAGCGTCTCGTTGCCATGGCAACGTGATGTCGCAACGTCAGATGACTGCGCGACTTCCCGTTGGTGACGTCGCTGCGGTTCAGAAGGAGGAGCGGGACGGCAACAAGGAGGCGGCCGCAACAGCTAAGTGCCTAGGGGCAGCGGATTTTCAAATCCACCACTGCATGGAGATTCCCAGAGGAAAGCGTGTATCCAGGGGAACAGCGAACGAATTGCAGCTGTGCAGAGTGAGACTACTCAATCAGAACACAGATAGGTTCTAGCAGTTTTATGGATAGTAGCAGTTGGCAGGGTTATTAGATACAACCAGCAATGGAAAATGTGTCAGATCAGTATCAAGCCTCACATCCCTGTTGTCCAGTAAATAGCCCAAGATGTAGCTATTCTACTTCTGCTACTTTAACAGAGTCTGCAGTAACGTAGTAACAATGCTACTTTAACAGAGTCTGCAGTAACGTAGTAACAAAGTCTGTAAGAAATGTTTCCAGCTGAAACTCATGTGTCAGAAGAAATCAAAACCAGATTGAACTTTGAGTAAATTGTGTCCCTGTTTTACAGATGTAGCCATGTCTACACCTGCCCCCCCCCCCCCACCACCCCTTCCTCCTCACTATGTCTAGGTGCAGCCAAGATAAGATCTGGGTGTCAGTGGCACCCAGACAAGGTCATATTAACCCCCTTAGGTTCAAGATAGTTCCAAATCACCTAATTAGATTGTGGCTGCTTCAGGGAAACCCCTAGCTAGGGACATTTCCCCATTAGCTGTATATAGTTAGTTTATAGTGCCAGTGAAGACGCCACGTTGTGAAGCATACAGTAGCCTGCATTCTGAGACCCGATCCAGGCATACATTATTAAAGACTATTTTATTGGTGGGACCATCCTGCTGGAACCCACCCTACGCAGAGGCGGAGGCTTCGCTGACGTCGCTGGATCTCCAGGATCCCTGTTGTTAATCGGCCACTCCGGATATTGGAGTACCCGGCAGGTACCTCAACTAAAGTGTACCAACGGTTCACAGGCAGCGCTACCATACACACTTTTGGGTGGGCCTTGACATTGGGTAAAACGACATCAGGGTATTGGTGCCAAGCAGCCTTTGTACTGCGGGGACACTCACTTGGTGTAAGGGGGTTGGGAGTGTATATATATATATATATATATATATATATATATATATATATATATATATATATATATATATATATATATTGTGGGGTAGTAGTATTATATCCTGTTCAGTAAAACCTATTATATTCTACTGGTGTGTGTTTATTATAATTTCCTGCACTGGGTTATCCCACATTGTTAGGATCCCGCGCAGGTGGAGGCGCTGTCGTCAACTGGATCAGGTACACCCAGGCTGCTGTAGCTGAGGTTCAGGCCTCCTTTGAGCCGCAGGTAATACACCACATACACCTTAGCCGCTATATCTCCCAGGAGGTGGGGGAAAGTGCGTTACATTTGGAGGCGCTGCTTAGATCTCAGACTGGGGTGCCCTACTCAGCAGCCAAATTAAGATCCCTCCCATTCGTCATCATGCTAGTACCCTCAAGCCATGAGGTCCATGCCTGGGCCTTCAAGGTTCAAGAACCACCCAGCCACGTTGTCGCAGTAGGGAACGTTCCCGCTCTCTTGGACCAAACAGAGATCCGGGACCACCTAGGCCGACTCCCCGGCCTAGACAAAGTGAGGATAAGGGGGCGAGAGTTCGACACACACACACTCAATCACAACACACACTCAATCACAACCAACACAGGCACAACACACACACACACTCAAACACAACACAGACAGACACAACACACAATCATAAGTCACACACTTTCACCTGGGGGAGGAACTACTACTGTAAGCCTGCTCCTCTCCCGCATGCTGCTGAAAACTGGGACGGGTAACACAGGAGGAGGAGGGGATGTCTGTGTGCATTGGAAGGAAATCCCCACCCCCCCAGCAAGGCCCCACCCCCTCTGCAAGACACAGAGTAGAGAAGCAGCCACAGCACGGAGCTTCTGGCCGCCCGTGCATAGCTCTGCCTTCCCCCAGGTTTCCCCGCACGCAGCCCGCGCCCCCCCTAAATAATCTTTGAAGTGCACTCAGCAGCAGTCAATGCACACACACACACAGCCACACAAACACACACAAAAATTGCCCCTATCCATGCCCCCCCCGCTCGTGCTTGCAAAATTATGCAGGACACCCTGTGCTCATGCTTGGAGAGTTGGTGATGTCACCGCTCTCAGCAGCAGCGTGGACGCAGCTTCATTTTGCAAGCGCGAGCTGTTGAAATACGTATTTAGACATATTTGTATTTACATTGTATACCATTTAATAAAGGTTTTTTTTTCATGTGATTGATTACGTCAGGCAGGGGAGGCCCGAGAAATTTCATGGATGAAAAGGGGGGCTCGGCATAAAAAGTTTGCTCACCCCTGGACTACAGGACTCTAAACAACCACACCGTACCTGACCAGTACACTCTTCCAAGAATAGATGAGATACTCAACGTGTTGAATGGGAGTCAGTGGTTCAGTGTTCTTGACTTGTGATCTGGGTACTACCAGGTACCGATGAGTGCAGAAGACCAGGCCATCTGGCCATTTGCCATCTGCCTTGACCTCAGCCTGTGACACCCGACTCTGCACCTCTGCCACCTGTCTTGATCCTCTGCCTGCAACCCAACTACGTTAACTCTAAACAGATATTCTGGTAGCCACAGGATGCGGTAGTACAGAGCACAGCAAACGACAGGACTCCACAGGACAGCAGTGATGAAGATTAAAAAGTTTTCTTTATTAGCACGTCATGGTATACTCATCATATGAAGTTTTATAACCTATATACTTCAGTAACAATATGCATTTACCTCTAGAGGTCCTCTGTACACTTTGATACATTTTGTTTTTATCGTTAAACCTTGCATAGATTATTTTAAACACATTTCTGCAAGGTATATGGCTGTGTTTCTCCCCTTTGTTTTAAATTTTCCATTTCATTACTAGAGGGGATGGCGTGGTAATCACCATGACTACATGGGTGGTTTGTAAACATCTCACCATCTCGCATACATTGCGACACGTCACTTCCGGTTTCTTGACTGAACCCGCGTCACTTCCGGTTTCCGGTTATGGCGGCTGAAGGCTATTACTGGCAATCAGTGTGGTATAAGAGGGGGAACACAGCACATCTACACTCACTCTCTGACGAAGCGCCAAACACAGGCGTGAAACGCGTAAGAGGAGGAGATCTTGCACCCATACCTGTCTGCACCTGTCTGCACCATGACGTGCTAATAAAGAAAACTTTTTAATCTTCATCACTGCTGTCCTGTGGAGTCCTGTCGTTTGCTGTGCTCTGTACTACCGCATCCTGTGGCTACCAGAATATCTATTTTACCCAGCAGAAGCACGCATATTCAGGAGGAAAACGGGCATGGTTCACGTGAGTCTTTGGCATTATTGCATTACTGGGAGATACTATACAGGTGACTTTAGGCGGTCTGAGACTGTGTCCTTATTGGGAGTGATGTGGTAGGGTTTATATATCTCTGCTTATAACACTCACCAGGGCTATATATATACATGTCTCTTATATACGCCCACCTGCATACCCCAGCACTCACTTGTATATAACCTACCGTTGATTAACGCTCTTCAATCAAGATTGTTTATATATTGCCATCAAACCTGGTCATTTGTAGCACTATACTAGAACATTGTTCTTTTACCCTACAGTTAACTCTAAACAGGACTCTGTCCCCTGGCTCTGGCCCTGTGGTGGGTGTAACGCCTGCGCTCACCACGAACTTGGAGGGACCCCGGTACTGAGGTGGAAAAGTATAAACTGCCTAACCCACAGCAGCGGAGATGCGCCAGGAAAGTGGATTGTCAGCGTAGCCGTGTCTGGATAGGAGAGAGTGGGTTAGTCCTGATACTTGCCGAGGTCGTGGGGAGGAGCCAGTAGAGTAGTCAGTGTCCATTGTGCCGTGGTCAGGGATTGGAGCCGTTAGATTAGCAGTGTGTCCGTTAGCCGTGGTCAGGGATGGAGAAGTGCAGATGGTCAGAGGCAAGCCGGGGTTGTAATCCAGAGAGGGTTCAATAGTCTAGCCGGGTCGGTACACGAGGGTTCAACTGGAAAGGGAAACAAGAACAAGCAAGGCAAAGCAAGGAACGTGAGAACGCAAGGTACAAAGATCTATGCTCAGCAATGAGTGACTGAGCAAGCAGGAACTAAATAGGAGGAGTGGAGCAATGAGAGTGAGAGGCGGAGCGGAGGCTCGGCCCCCCGCGGGGACCAGGATTGGACGCAGGGCTCAGGAGACAGGTGGGCATCGTTAGTATTGTTGCCTCGCAGCTGGGGAGAGGTGCACGATCGATGCGTGAGATGTGGGACCAAGCTCCATAGTGATGTTAGAAGGCCTCCGTGTGCGCGCGCGCGGGCTCTGTAAGCAGCCCGGAGGTGTGTGGAGCAGAAGGTAAGGAGGGGGCACGCCGCAAGGGACGTGTCCCCCGATCCCTTACAGTGGGATTCTGCCGGTTTGCACCGTTTCATGCGAACCTGTTACTAAAATTTCACGAGTTCGCCGAACCGGTGCTTAATTTGGCAGCGGGCGGCAGGCGGCTTCTACCAGCATCTTTTCCCTGCTTTCATCTCAATCAATATGGCAGCGTGGCGTCAAATGGCACCGCGCTCCCATGCCAACAGGAACGCCATGTGACGTAACCGCATCACGTGCCATACATTGCTATGCCTCTACGTGACGTTACGTCGTTACGCGGCATCGCGTTGTCATGGCAATGGACGTCACGTGATGTGGTTACGTCACGTGGAGTTCCCGTTGGCATGGAAACGCAGCGCCATTTGATTGAGAAGAAAGTAGGGAAAAGATGCTGGTAGACGCCGCCCGCACAGGTGAAGGTAAGAACCGGTTATTAAAATTTTAGAATCCCACCACTGCCCCTACTGTAACGCTGCGGTTCCACTTCCTGATCTGAGATGAGCACCGTTATAATCCTTCAAGAAAAATCCAAAAAGAAAAAAATGGATATGGAATGGGTCTAATGGAATCAAGAATGAAATTGACTATATCCTAGCTAACAAAAAACGTGATTGAAGACTGCATATTCCTTAATTATTTTGACACAAGGAGCGATTATCAATTGCTTTGCTGCAAATGACATCTGAGTCGATTACAAGAAAGCATTTGATTCTCTCTACACCTCAGTGGTTCTAAATGCATTAAGAAGACAAAGTGTTGAAGAATTGTACATTGATATTGTAACATAGCCTCCCGGCAGTTACTTCTTTTTCTGGGCCTTTCCTCTGTCAGTCCTGTTAGTGCAGGCAGTGGAAAGGTTAAATCCTTTATTAGGCCTGTGTGTGTGTATTCCAGCCTTGAATAATGTGTCAGTATTCAAGGGCAGGCTTAGCAACTCTTGAGGATGTCAATCTGAGGGGTGGATATTGGTTGGAACACCCACTGATGTGTGTGGGCCAATCTGTATCCAGCTCTGGCTTACTATGAGTCGGAGTTAGAGACACTCCCCAAGGATGTTAAAATTGCGATAACCTCCTAAATTGTCAGTTGAGTTTGGGGAAGAAGAAAAAGTTAGATAGGACAGAGACAGTCTCTCCCTTCTCCTCCCATGCTGGGATGGGGAAGGGAAATATGCTATCTAGATAGGGATCTGATCTAGAGAGAACATATATGCTGTCAGAGATCATGGAAGACTGCATTCTCTGTACTAGAGCTGTCTATGAATAAATGTAGAAAAGACATTGCTGTGTGTGAGTTCCTGTCTCTGGCTGAAGGAGTGTCAGTGGGGGTCCACCGCCTGAAGATCTACAGGGGATCCTCGCTGGCTGGAGGCGCTGTGCACCATCAAGAGATATAAAGGTAATCTGTCCCTCCTGTTCCCTGTCCTGGCTCTACCCACACCACCGCAGAGCCCTCAGCCCTCCTGTTGCCAGCATGTCACAGCACCAAAACCACCTGAAAGTAGCCGAGAAGGAGTGTACCCCCAATTTCACATGGGGGGGTGGGGTATGATAAAAGGGTTACATTTGGAGGCGCTGCTGAGATGAACTGCTCCCCAGGACAGGGTTTACCAACGGGACAGGTTTCCAGAGGCAGCTCGTGCCCTCTCCTACATGCGAGCTGCTGAACGCCACTTCGATGATATGATGCTGAGGGATCAACTATCGGGAGAAGTGCCGGCACCACCCCTGATGACTGCATCGACTCTACTGTTGCTGCTCCACCACCGGTAGATGAGAAGGCCGCCGAGTCGCCCGGCCGGGTGAGCTCCTGTGACATCCAGGCCACTCCGGTGAGTGCTCCTGTTATGAATGATCATTTCCTCCTGCGCTGTAGGGAGCGGAAGGAAGCCAGAGATGCTCTTCAGGCCAAAGCGCTGGCTGAAGCCCGCTATCTTAAGGCCAAAGGGAGGGGCAAATTAAACTTGACTCAGTACTGTGCTATTGCTCCTCCTGGGGTGAATTCCCTGCATGTGCCCCCTCAAGACTTTGGTGAAACCCCCTTGTCACCTGCGGCCCCAGTCCCTGTGTCATCTACCACTTCTGTCCCACTTTCCCCGTCCGTCACCAGTCCCAGGGTGCGACCCCTGACCCCCAGGCCCTCATCACCAGTGAGTCCCGTGGCTCCAAATGGACAATGTGACATAATGTCTATTATGCCTGTGATACATTTGGAGGGGTCTGTGCAGTGATGGGATCTTTGTTCCTGAGCCTCTGTCATCCCCAGCGTTCTCAGACTTTCAAGGGAACCTTCCACTGTGCCCCAAGAGGAAAGTTTTTCGACCAGTGTATTCAGCCCATGCTCAGGTATGGACGTGGAACTTGACCTTAAATGCGAAAATCATTCAGCCGCTTCAGACAACACAGAGAAGTATGGAGAGATGCATGCTGGGTATTACCCAGAGACAGGGAAAAGAATGAATGGGTTTGAAACCAAACAAAAGTCTGTGACATCATCACAAGGGTGAACAAATTAAAATGGCAGTGGGCTGGACATAGCGCAAGAAGAAATTATCCTTGTTGGACAAAGATGGTACTCGACTGGATTACAAGTGAAATCAGAAGATCAAGACAATGACGAAAAGTAAGATGGGAGGATGAAATCAGAAAATGTGTTGAAGATCCTTGGGAGGCCTTCATACAGCAGTGGATCGACAAGGGCAGAAGATGATGAGATAATAAAATATGAGTAAAGTATATATGTATATATGTATGTATATATGTGTGTATATATATAAAAATAACAACAAAGAGAAGCGCAGGCTCCATAGTGTTAAACTGCATAAAAATAAAGTCCATTTAATATGACACGCAGTCCCTAGGAATCACACTTACAAGATTTAAAAAAACACTGAACATTTGAGAGAAATCTCTATGGGGTACGTCAGCTGGGTTGGAGGGGTCCAATATTATACTATGCCTTGGTATGATACAATGTGTATATATATATATATATATATATATATACACACATATCTAGAGTCATCAGTCACCTCCACATCTCCTTACACCCTTCCAGTTATTATTTCCTTTATTCAGTTTCATTTTTGGTAACGTTTCATTATCACCACTGTTTCGTGGATTCCCCTCTCCGTATTCACTCTCACTGGGTGACCCCTCTATCCCATTTTTCCACAAGAATTACTATATAACATGCTTAACACAGATGTAATAACAGAAAAACAAGACAACCATCTAAGGCCGAGTCCACAGAAGGACAGGCCGCGCTGAGCCGTGAGGACTCTCCGAGCTGAGCCCCTGCATCCTCAATGAGGATGCCTTGAGAGGGGGCTCACGCGAGCGTCCGCAGGCGTGCTTAGGCGCTGGAGTTTTCAGCCGACAGCCAAGCTGTTTTTCAGCGCGCTGTCGGCTGAAAACATCCAATCAGTGCGGAGCTGCGTCAACGTCACCGTGACGTCGGTGCGTCGCGGGCGATTGGCCCAGCGACGTCACTGCCCCGCCTTCCTCAGTCTCCCCCCGCCTCCGATCGCGCCCGCTGGCTCGCCTGCATGGGCATGAAATCGCGCAGATTTCAGCAGGCTCAGCGTCAGCACGGCTCAGCTCGGCTCAACCCTCTATGGCCCCAGCCTAAGGCAGATGATTCAGAGAAGGAATAAACAGACAGGGCAATAAATTAGGGTGACCAGATGTCCCTTTTTTTAGCCATTTGTCCTGGGTCTCGACTTTTCTGGCCAATGTCCCGGTTTTTTTCTGCACTGGCTACGCATGCACGATGAGCGCATGCCTGCCGCGTATGCGCGATCAGCACTTGGCCGCCGCTCGTGCGCATGCGTGATCGGCATGCTCCGATCACACATGCGCATAAGCGACCGGTAAATGCCAATTGCGCATGTGTGGTAGGCACGCATTCATCACGCATGCGCAGTCGGCGCTACCGTTCGCCATGGCAACGCAGCGTCAAATGATTTAGCGGGGCCATGTGATTTCACATGATCCTGCTGTGTCATTTGACACCGGATTAAAGGTAAGATGGGGCGCAACACTGGGGGAGACTAGGCAGGGGGGACTAGCGCAGAAAATTGGCTACCGCTGTTGCCAAGAGATAATGGGGAAAAGCAGGGTTGCAGACCTGTCTGAGACGTGACTGTGCTCACAAGTGGTATTTTTATTTCCTTTGACAGAATTAAATATTTTCCTTTTATATGTTGTAAAGGTTAGCTACAAATGTATGAAACACTTTGATGTCAATTGGGGGCAAAAAAGCACTATATAAAGTTAGAATTATTATTTATAAGTGTCAAATTGTATTTTCATCGGCGAGTGAGAGAACCCAACTTACTTGGGTTTTTTTTTTTCTTTTGAAAAATCTTTTTATTGGAAATTATACAATCTTGTATACGATATACATTGCCTTCATACATAATACAGCATGTTTCTTGATAAAGTATTCCCCCTTGTTCCTGTAGATTACATATATGCACATTTCCATTTTATTTATTAATTCAATAAGAATTTAACTATATAACACTTTAACGGTATATTGTCAACCGTTTTAGCTCTCTTTAACTCCTCTCCTCCTGATGATACACCCTAGCTTGTACTTCGTCTGTTTGTGGACATCTGTTAGTTTAACGCAAACATTTAAATGTGAGAAACACTTTAATACTATACAGTAGATGGTCTTCACCACGCTATTCATCACATTCACCGTCGTCTGATACTTTAAACATTATCCGTTTAACATATTATATTACCGTCAGCGGCCCTGTTGGGTACCTTCCCATCACCCCCGTCTCTGTATTTATTTTTATTTCCAACGTATTGTTACATTAAATGGTACCAAAACTGTGTTTAGACTCCCAACGCTTTGTACCAAATCTTGCTAAACCTAATGTTGGACCCCTACTAGGTATATTTATTTTGCCTAAATGATTATTTAAGGACAGATATTGACATTTTACCAACATGGACAAACTGCTTGGATGTGCATTAAAAACACACCGTTACAAATAAAATGTTTCCTGACTTCACCCATGTATTTATTTTATTTGTAAAACATGGATAAGGATTGATTTCATAGGGCTGCTGCTGCTGCCTGCCACACATCTGCAACATACAGTACACTCAGTCACTCAGATAATGGGAAAGCTTCCAGAGCCTTCCCTGGCACCACACACAGTGCTTGGCGCGCGCACCCCAGCTTCCGTTACCCCCCCTCCTCTATCAGCGCGCGCTGGGTTGCGTCAGACTAGTTAGTGCGCGCGCTTGCCCGCCGTGCAGCCCATCTCTCCGCACGCGCACGCTCGCACGCCCCACCCCCTTTTCCCTCCTCGGTTCCCGCCCAATCCCCCTTTCTCGGCTCGCCTTCTGTTTAGCTTCCGGAATGCTGCATTCTGGGTCGGAGGGGGTAGGAGAGACGGGATGTCGCAGGTGAATATAGCTGGGTGACGCGTGCCCGCGCGCGTACCGACGTAATCATCGGAAAGAACGAGGGGGGAGGGATAACGAGATTGGTAGGAGGAGGAGGGTCCGGGGGGGGCGCACGCCATGGCGACCAACATAGAGCAGATCTTCCGCTCCTTCGTGGTGAATAAATTCAAGGAGATCCAGGAGGAGAAGCTCAACAGGTACGGGGCGGGCGGGTTATTGGCGAGGGCCGCGGGGTGGGGGAGCAGCGCGCGGGGGCCCTGTACGCGGGTGGCCATTAGTAGGCCCGAGGCCTAGTAGTCGCCGTGCGCCCGTCAGCGGCGGCGGTGTGCGCACATCCCAGGCCTCGTCGGCCTTGTGTGCTGTATGTACCGCTGCCAAGCGCCGCACTGTCGGCATTGCGGTTAGGCCTGTGAAAGCCTTAGCAGGTCCACTTATCCGTTTAAGCTGGGGAGCTGGTAAAGGGAAAGCACTTGTGCATGTAACGCCTTTTTTTAACCTGATAACTTTTTATTTTTAAAGATATGATCCGTTGTTTGCTCTCTTGGGTATAGATAGTGGTATTTTTGAGTTTACAGCAGGGAATCACAAAGCTGCTCTTGTAAATAGTCCTCAATAGGTTTTCCGCTGCACATACACATGCGGATGCTTAATGTGATCATTGCTTTTTGTAGGTCTTCGTGCCAGTTGTGGTTAGATCTGCAAAATAACATGCAATAATAAATTCTGTGGAAAACCTTTACACACACACACACACCTATGTAATACTATAAAACGGAAGTATATAGAAGTATAGGTTCTTATACGGTCCATAATATAAATGGGACTGTAACTTTAGTTCCTGCCAGTTTAGTATGTTGCAAGTTAGCCTAACCTAATTGATGTGATGGTTTGTGGACGCTAGTTGCCCCCAGAGCTCCATAATAATAGAGCTAGGTTAGTAACAACTAGATTGTGAAATTACCACAAATTATTTTAGGTGTATTTGCATACCTTCCATACGTTTTACTTTATACTTGTGAAAGCAGTACATATTATTTTTGATACCTTTTTACACTTTCTGTGCTAAAAGTGCCTGTGGTTTGGGTCAGTATTGAAGCGGTTAAAGATGCAATCCAAGCCACCCCCCCACCCCCAACTTGGATTGCTTATTTCAAGCAGCAACCCCCCCTACATTAAAAAATAAACTTTAACAGTGGCGTCCCTCTAGTCTCATTTGTGGTACCACTGTTCCTGAGGTAGTTGTAGTTTTTTTTTCTGCAGCTTTTGGCTCAAACTACAAACGTGACCATATAGTCACAAATAGAAAACGACGATGTTATCTTCCTGTTACACATTCTTTTGGAACTGGGTTCCTGGATGGTGGGGCACCATGGGTCAGCCCAGCCCTCTGGTTCAGGTAAAATATGGTAGTCTATTTACCTGCTCTATTACCCACTTATTTAGCAAGCAATTATTTTCTTCCAGATTATTAGTTGTCAGACAATTCTAGTTATGGTTGGGGTATGAGCTACGCATTTTCATTTATTGTGCTGTAGGGTAACTAAGGCTGATCGTGTCCCTTGTTTACCTAGCTAACTGTTAAACAATGCTGGCCTAGTGATAGCCTGTACCAAAAAATAATAATCACTAGTAGCATGAGTTGCTGCTTTAAAAACATTTCACGTAAATTAAGCAGTGCTGTGCACATGCCCCCCCTTTACGTTAACTTGGGATACTGTGTCCTGTGCCTAAGCATTTCTTTTCACTGCTTGTGCGGCCCAGTCAGTAGTACAAGTGTAAAAAAGAAGAGATATTGTGCTTATAGCGCTAATGTAATGGTAAATAAAGTGTGAAATAAACACTAGTAGTGTATACCAAAAAAACCTATAACTATAAGGTAGGCTGCCAGGATCAATGAGATTAATACAAATCACACAAATATTAACAAAAAATAATCTGACGCCTGAAATGAATCCATAAATATACAGTGGAAAAACCTGACTTTATATAATGTCTCGTTCTGTTGAACTACGGGACTTCTGATGAATACATGGGGTATGGCATGAGAACTCTGCTCCGGTAGGGGAAAAATTGAAATCCTACTTACGACAAGCAAGATTTCATTGGCACAGTTGGTAGTTCCTTTCCCAAGAACGGATGTCCACACCGGGGAACTTGCGGTTCCTTCCCCAGATAGCCGGTCCCACCGCCGCGTGTAACACCACTCTGGTTAGTCCCGCTGATAGCACCTCCTGGGTAAGGCCGCGTTTATAGTGGCGGCGACGCAACCTATGACGTTGCCACTGGCGAAAGTTGCACTTAGGTTTGGAGCGACAAGGCCAGTGACGTCACGAAGGGGGCGGGCAGAGTGGCGTAGACAGTCACTTGGCGACTTTAACTCCCAAAATCAAATTTCAATAGCTTCAAAAAAATTTGTATCTCCGTCGCTCCATGGTATAGTATAAGCGCATGCGACGGATCCAATGTATTTGTTTTGGCGCAACGTCGCCGGGCACTATAAGCGCAGCCCAAGGCTGCTGACCGCTGCGGCCGGCAGCGCGCGGCCGCGGGCCAACTGACCCTTTCCTCCAGTCTGGAGGTCCCCGCTGGCTCCTTCCGACGGGGCTGACTGCGCGCTGTGACGCGTCAGTCGGTCGATGCTGCAAGCTTCTGGTGAACAGAAGCACTGATGCATCACGTGGTGCAGCAGTCAGCCAATGAGGAGGGAGGAAGGGAAGGAGCTGCGGGAGGGAGGCGGCTAGGAGGGAAGTCTGTGAGGCAGCCGTGTCACTGATTTTTAGCCTCATAGACTTCAGTGAAGTTTCCCTGTTACAAATCAGCACTTCTATTAAAATGACATTTTTGTGCCCAGAATCCTCAAAGCGTACAGATTTTGGTCCTTGGAGGTTGTCATCTGCACTGGAAATTTATTTAGTCAGCTACTGTGCTGCGGGTGGGAGGCGGCTAGGAGGGAAGTCTGTGTGTTCAGTGCATGGCTCCCTCCCCTCCCACATGTCTCTGTTTGCCCGGAGCTGCAGAGACCGGTGTGGGGGTGGCAGGGAGCTGCAGAGACCTGTGTGGGGGTGGCGGGGATCAGCAGAGACCGGGTTGAGGGTCGGGGAGCTGCAGAGTTGGGGGGCGGGGAGCTGCAGAGACCGGGTTGGGGGGCGGGGAGTTGCAGAGACATTGCCATGCCCCCCGGCCCATTTTGGCCACGCCCCCTGTCATGGCTGCGCCCCTGACCCGTTTGGCCCCACCCGCTCGCAAAAATGCGCCTTATGGACCGCAAATAGCTTCAAGTGCCTCTCCACGCTCCGCCTGTCTGCAGTGCGGGCGTGTGGTCTGAGGCAGTGGGGCCTTAGCCTAAGGCTTCACACCTCTGCCCGCATACAACCGTCCCGTATACCAACAGCAGTTTTCCACTGTATATTTTTGGATTTGTTTTAGGCGCCAGTCAGTAGTACACTATAATTCCCCACAGCACTTTTCTTTGGAACCTCTGTTTCAACTGCTTTACCCAGACATCCACTTTCATTATTTCTAAGTCAGTCTAAGGCCAGATCTATACTGCGCGCGGCAGTTTTAGTTGGCTGAGGTTAGTCAGCCATTCTATAATGGTGCCGCGCACGCACGACAGGGAGCATGGACCGGCCGACAGGGGGAAGATGGAGAAAATAAAGAAGTTGTGCCGCTACCACAGCTGAAGTGTGTGTGTGTGTGTGTACAATGTTATTAAAAAAATGATTGAAGTATTTATTTCAAAACTTATTTAAACACACACACACACACTGGTTGACAAATCACCAAAAAATCTACTCGCCACACAAAAAAATCTACTCGCCACCTAGTACCAAACGTGTGCTGCTTGGGCCAATATTTACTCGCCCGGGGGTTAAATCCACTCGCCCGGGGCGAGCAAATGTATAGGTTTGTCGAACACTGTATATATATATATATATATATATATATATACATATACATATACATATACAGTGTTCGACAAACCTATACATTTGCACGCCCCGGGCGAGTGGGCGAGTGGATTTAACATCGTGGCGAGCTCCTCTTGGCCCAAGCAGCACACGTGATACTAGGTGGCGAGTAGATTTTTTTGTGATTTGACGACCACTGTATATATATATGTATATGTATATATATATATATGTGTATATATATATATATATATATATATATATACACACACACACACACACACACACACACACACACACACACACACACACACACACACACATACAGTACCTCACTCGCGCACAGTATACACACAAAGTGTGCGACACGTGCATGCGCCTTCTCACAGGTACGCGCGCGTGCACGGCCGCACACTATATAACGAGCCTAACACCCATCAGCTCAAGGAAGCAGTTCATCAATATACCACTAAGTTCCCTATTGCGCTTCATGCCGTTACTTCCCCTTCCACCTTTATGAACCAGTTCTGCCAACATGGTTCCATTAGCCCTTCCAAATAATATATAATGTATATATATATGTATATGTATGTATGTATATGTATATACAGTGCACCATTGCATCCAACCATATTCATTATTTCTGTCATGACTGTTGAATTTTAAAGTTCCTGGCACAGGTACCCTCACAATGTTTCACTTTGCATTCAGAACAATTACTTATTGGTTTTTAGTCAGTGTTGTATATCACCAGTGCACGGACTACACTGGCATTATTCCAATGACATATAGATACTAAACTAATTTGCTGTTTAATTGGTTTGCAACCTTGAATTTAGGACAAGCCCCGTGCCCCAAATGTTAGTCTGCTGCTAGAGTAGTTCATGGTTGCTGTTTCTTTGTAACTGTCGCATTAACAGGAGCCAGACAGGAAGCTGTGTTCATGGGAATATGTACTGTATGCGTGTGTGGATTGAGCGGTTTGAATGTACTCTGCTGATATTAATACAATGTTTTCCAATCTTCATTAAATGTTCTTCGAATATGTTTATTTACCTTAATGGGGAAACATTTGTTAAGGAGTAAGAAAAAGTAAGTTTCGTAATTATGATTTTCCAATCACGCTGGATGACAAATATTATCATGTACTTAAAACGTTCCAACACAATCTTCTGCGCAGTACAATGGGGTCAGAAGATAATGGCAATAAAATATGAATACTTATTGGCAGTGGTCGACTATTCACCCAAAAATCTACTCGCCGAACCAAAAAAATCTACTCGCCACTTAACCCCGCCCCTAGCCCCGCTTTAAAAACAATTTGAATACATTCTTATTAAGAACTAAGAACAACTTTCGTTTTTGACATAAGTTTATTTATTTTATTACAATGAGGGACACGGGGGGACAGGGTGAGGGGCACAGGATGACAGGGTGAGGGGCACAGGATGACAGGGTGAGGGGCACAGGATGACAGGGTGAGGGGGACAGGATGATTGGGTTGGTGACTGACTATTGCCCATAAACTCTTCCATCTGTCCTGCTGCCACACTGTTGCCCTCCTCATGCCCCTCTGCTCCTTCCTGCAGCCTATAACTCCCTTACCTCTTCCCTCCTCCCCCAGGCCTGGCACCATATAGCACCTCTCCTCCCCCAGGCCTAGCATCCTCACCCATCTTCTCCCCTAGGCCTGCTGTCACCCTTTCCCTTCTCTGCTCCCTGCCTCCTCCACTCCCTCCTCCGCTTCCCCCGCCCTCCGCTCCCCCCGGCCGGCCTTCTCCGCTCCCCCCGCCCTCCTCCGTTCCCGCCCTCCTCCGCTTCTCCCCCTCCCCGCCAAGGCCTCATCCGCTCCCCCGCCCCGGCCTCCTCCGCTGCCTCCTCCGCTCCCTCCCCTCCCCCCGGCCTCCTCCGCTCCCTCCCCCCGGCCTCCTCCGCTCCCTCCCCCCGGCCTCCTCCGCTCCCTCCCCCCGGCCTCCTCCGCTCCCTCCCCTCCCCCCGGCCTCCTCCGCTCCCTCCCCTCCCCCCGGCCTCCTCCGCTCCCCCCCCTCCCCCCGGCCTCCTCCGCTCCCCCCTCCCCCGGCCTCCTCCGCTCCCCCCTCCCCCCGGCCTCCTCCGCTCCCCTCCCCCCCCCCCCCCCGGCCTCCTCCGCTCCCGGCCTCCTCCACTGACCCCCCACCCGGCCTACTACCCAGCCTCCTTTGCTTCCTCCCCCCACCCCCCGGCCTTCTCCCTGGGTTAGGGCCGCAGGAAAGGCTGGCAGACCCCGGATCTGGGTTGCGCATGAGCCACCCTCTCCCACCCGCCTTGCTCCTCCAACACCCGGCCCGTTCACCTTGGCCAAGGTCGCCAGGCCCGGCTGCCAGATGCTCACTATCTCCTCAGAACAAACCGAAGCCATGGCGGGAGAGCAGAGGTGCGGCGGTGAGGGTGTCCGGATAAGCGGGCTTGAGGTGTTGCGTCCCGGATCTGACGGAGTCAGCAATAGGAAATAGGTGTCGGAGAGGACGGAGGCTGAGGGGGGCCGCATTGGCCTTAAAGAGGACGCAGGGGTTGCCGCATGGGGAGCAAGGAGGGACCGCGGGACGCAATGGAGACAGGCAGGTTTTTTTTCCAGCACAGAACCGCATGTGCTGCAGGGACGGCCATGAGTGAGTCGTCAGGGGGCAATATCCAGTCGCCAGGGGCGTCCAGGCGACTGGATTTGTCGAACCCTGCATAGTGTTACAGTAAGTAAGGAGGACCCTACACAGAGGAGCTTACAATATGTATTGAAGAGAGAGTAGTAACACAGGGTACAGTGGGAGAAGAAGGTTGGTGTTCCTGAGAGTTGCTTGGTTAATGAAAGAGTTGGAAAGGAAGTGGGATTGTAGAGGGAGAGCTGTGAGAACAATATCAGAGCAGCTGTAACATCGGGAATGACAGGTAACAGCAGCAAAAGTCTTGCAGCCACTAACGGCCTTTGCTGCTGCTCTGTTATTTCTAAAATGGTCTGAGGTGAAGAAAGCTGAATCGGACACCCACAGCACAGAAGTGCAGGTGTTGTTGCAGATTTTCTGTGCTTTGTGTCGTACGTCTATCTTAAAATGTCTAGATGATTAAAGTGTGCAAGTTTGTTATAGTATACTGAGCACATGCTAATACCAGTCTGTCTAAATGTATGGCTGTCGGTTTAGAGAGGGTAAGGAAAATTGTCTGGGAAAACAGATTCTATAATCTGCATTATTGGTTAATTTTATGGTAGGACAAGAACAAAAATTCTCACGGTAAAGATATTGAAATGTGTTGTGATATTGATATTTATCACGATAACGATCTGTTTCCAAAAAAAGACATTAGGTTTTTAATCAATGTTAAAATACCATGTAAAACTTGGAAGGTATTTCATTTTAACATTTATTGCAAGTTGGTGTTTCTAAATCGCAAACCGATTCTTCGGGGAAACAGGGTGTTACGATCATTGAGGGCTGGAGAGTAAAGGATGGGTGCCAGGTTGATTTATACATTAGCAGACATGCTGCCACATCTTAAACTGCATGTCAGACTGTCCCTGAAACCTAATGGACTCCAATGGGTGACTGCCAGTGTAACAATACTGAGAAATATAAATATCCACTTTTTAAAATTAACGTGATATCGCTATGCTGCCTGTATATTGCACAATTTTCGTTTGGTTTCATATTCAGGAAATTAACAATCCTCATCAAATGTTGTTATATTTGCCTGTAAATGCAACTTTTCTTGTGACATGGATAATAAGAAACACACCAAACCAAAAGACCCTGTGTACTATCCTTGTGCGTCCTTACATGCTCCGTATAAGGCCGCGCTTATAGTGCTGGCGACGCGACCGATGACGTGACCGTCGCCACCAGCGAAAGTTGTAATTGGATTTTCATCGACTGTTGCCAATGACGTCACCAAAGGGGGCGGGCTGTGGTCTCTGGTTTAGAGACAGTCACATGTGGCGACTGTCTCTAAAAATATCAAATAGACACAGCTACCAAATTTTGTCGCGCTTACTATAAGTTACAAGGCACTTTAAGCGCAGCCTAATAATGTTACAACATAACTTCTATTCTGCCAATTAAATACTGTACATAAAAAGCTTTGTAAGTGGGAATCCATTGAATAGTAGGAGTGGACATGTTTTTGGATAGTAGGATCACATATATATACACATTATATATATACACATACATACAGGGCACATGTGTTTGGTATGTTTTGTAGTTGCATATCCCTGTCATCACCACCATTTCCTGATACATTACAATCTGATAATAGGACTGGGGTTCTTGTGCGGTTATGATCCTGTGGCTTATTTCTCTCTCTGGTGACGTCGGTAGTGCTGGAGACAAGGTAGTGGAGGGGGGGTGAGAGCAGGCAGTGGAGCACACAAGAAAAAGTTTGCGCACCCCTGGGTTATTGCATCAGAGCATGTGTGTGATCCCATTCATGTCAATGGGAGTTCACCTCCATTACATGTATTAACCCGTAAAAAAGCTTGCTGATAAATATAGGGGTTTAACTTTAACAAAATAAATCGATTAATTATTCTGTGCTAACTCAGCAAAGATCCTGCTTCCCAGGGTTCACTGCAATCCTTCAGTCAGTGTATCTCAGCAGCTGCAATGTGTTCTTATATTACTAAGGTAACATGATATTGTTAGTTTGCAGCTCAAACTGCTGGTAATATTGGCAACAAATTATGACAAACAGGAAAGTGTTCCAAATATTTTGCACTGCCGGTGAAGAAAAACCTGCTATAGAAAAAAAAATGCTCTGTATATTCAAACTCATTAAAAATTATATTAAAGGCGCAATCAATGCAGTTTGTTCCCCCTAACAAGGGGTTTCTGGAGGCGAACCCCGTTAATTTCAACTCTGGAGCCTCTACTTCCTGAGGTACTTACCTCTGAATGGCGTGCCATATCTTTGCAGTTTTCTACAGTTTAAACCTCCCTCATCACATGGGCCAATAGGAAGCTGCACTGGATGACATCATGACTTCCTATTGGCCTGCAGGGCCCGGGAGCATTGAAAAGCAGCCAGAACATGATCCCTGGAGTGGCAACCAGCCTATGGAGCTAAGTACTTCTGGGAACAGGGGCCCCCAGAGCTGAAACTGCTTGGATTACTTCTTTAAGAGTTTAATCTTTTCTTTATTTTTTTTAAATGTAGTATCTATCTAATACTACACAACTGATTTTATTTAAGAAAACGCACGTAGGACATGGAGTGCTCTTTTAATGTATTTTTTTTTTTATTGATTTTGTAACGTAAACATACGAGTTCACATAAAGAAAAAGGGAGGTTTGGGTGACTGTATGTACAGGTAATAGAAAATTAAGAGGTGAGGGGCAGGTGGTTCCAGGGATTCCCAACTCAAATCAATGGTACAATTACATTGGTATGAATTGATAAAAATAAAAGATTCATAGTGCGAATTACAATTCGGGTAAACCCAGGTAACACCACCTGGACCACACTATTCCGGGGGGGGTTGTAAGGGCCCTAGTATCTGACAGGTTTTGATTCTATATACTTGTAACCGTCAGCTGCCCTTTACAGGGGGGAGGTGGCACGGACAGGCTGAATGGGACGTTTGACGCGGGCAAAACGCTGCCGGGACACTTCGCCGTGATGTTCGCTCCTGCGTCCGACTGCCTGCTATGCGCCGTGCACCCAACAAGCCAAGCCAGGTCTACTGCTCTGACAACTGCATGTTTAAATGTCTTGCTCGGGACTGCTACACTGCCTAGAAAGGCTGCTCAGACGCGCCATCTTTAAATGTCCCGCACGACATTTAAACATTTGATTGTCATAGCAAGCGGTCAGGCACTGCAAACCTGGCTTCTTGATTTGGGCATGTGGCAGACGGCAGTCGGGCGCAGGAATGGACATCGCAGCAAATTTAAAATTTTCTTTTCCCGCCTCCAATTCCACCCATCTCCTAAGTGTGGCGTCAGCTGTTCAACTGGCTTAACTGTTGTTCTATAGTATGAGTTTATACATGGAGGACCAAGACCACCAGCCTCCTTGGGCGTACTGAAGATAGTTCTACTAACCAGAAGTTTTTTGTTTTTTTTTCTTCCCCACCCATATAAATGTGTAATATTGGATTGTAAATCATTAATGGTTCCCTGTGGGATTGGGAGAGTTTGAAACAGATTAAGTATTCTCGGTTGAAGTCATTTTAACAGTGAATTCGTCCTATCCAGAATATGTTGTGTGTAGCCCATTGGGAGAGTCCGCCCTTAAGTTTCTGCAGTAAGAAAGAGGAGCTAGTTATATTTGTATAGATCTTCATATTTGTTAGTTAAAAAGAACCCAACGTATTTTATGACTTGTTTATTACACCAATTGAACCTGAAATTTAAAGATATCAATTTGGTGTCTGCATATGAGAAATTAGTGTTCCGATTTCCTAATGTTAATTTTGAAAACGGACAGTTTATTAATAGTGGATAGCTCGTTGAACAGATTAGGGAGGTGAGGGGTCTGACTAAGGAGAGTAAAATATTGTCTGCATACAGTGAGATTTTGAATATGTGGGTCCCTACTTGTACAACCCCTATGTTGGGGTTATCTCGAATGTGAGAGGCCAGAGGATCCAGAGAAAATGCAAATAGGAGGGGGGACAAGGGGCAGCCCTGTCTAGTTCCGCCCTTAATTGGGAGGGGATCAAACGCTGTGCCTGAGCATATTACGCTTGCTTGTTGCTTTCTAGGATTGCCTGGAGAAATCATCCGCTTAGGCCTGAGTTTCTGTCATATAGCCCCAGTTCACTTTGTCAAACGCTTTTACATCATCCAGTGATGGTAAAGATATGACTGCTGTTTGTTTATCGATTGCAGTGTCGTCAATTGCTCTTCTAGTATTTTCTGCGGCTTGGCGACCTGGCATGAATTCCACTTGATCAGGGTGGACCAAGTCTGGAAGGTATTTGTTTAGCTTAACGGCCAAGATCTTAAAAAAAAATAATCTTCGTCAACATTTATCAAAGAAAGCGGCCTGTAACTAGAACACGGAGAGGCATCTTTTCCCTCTTTTGGTGTAAGAGATGTGGGCCTGTAACATAGTTTGGACATATGGCTTCTCCTTCCATGAAAGAGTTATATAGCTTTAAAAGTTAGGGGTCGTGTGGAACAGGCGTCTATTTTAAGTTTGTGCCAGCATGGTATTGGCTTTCTCGAAAAAAGTACATCTAGTCCATGTCATAGCTGCTTCTGAAAGGCAAATGTTCAGTTATCCTGTCTGTATGGTAAGATCTCTTAGAATCTGTTTGATAGGGCTCGCCTTATGAGCCGTCTCTAGCCTATGGACCTCTTTACTCAAGAACTCTATTCTGGCTAACCTCTTTTTTTTCTGATAGGAGGCCGTGCTTATCAGACAGTTTCTTGTGTGCTTCCCACATGGTGTGGCCAACGAGGGTATAATTCCAGTGTCTAGTTGAAAATAGCAGTGAAAAACGATGAATGGTGGTGCACAGCACGAAAGCATCCCAGGCTGGACTGCAGAAGATGACTAAAAATATTTTATTGGCACATATAAAAAAAGTAGCAAGGATGGAAACACTAACGTCAAGGAGTAAAGCATTGTGACTGACTATTGTTCTTTAATAACATCAAGCGACCTGGTCCTGGGGTGCAAAGAATCCCCTATCTCAGGGGTGGCCAACTTCAGTCCTCAAGGGCCACCAACAGGTCAGGTTTTCAGGATCTCCCTGCTTTAGCACACTGAGCCACCTGTGCTGAAGCAGGGATATCCCTAATACCTGGCCTTTTGTGGCCATTGATCTTTTCTGCTCATTATTGCTCTTCTCCTTTAAAGCTGTGACTAATTGGCATAATTAGTTTACACAAACAACAAGAAAGTAGTTAAGCAATTTGTCTGTAGCCGGGTTTGAATTTTTAAAGATTTGTTTCTCATTGTGCTTAAGTATGGCCCGCTTCCACCCCGATAATCTGCTCACGTACACACGAGGGCTCAGACTTATGGGGTTCTTTTCTGTAAATTGCAAATGCATTTTTAATGCCTTCACAGCGTTAACTTTGTCAGCGCAGATGTATGGAAAGCTTATGCTTTCTTTTACCCGCTCATTACTGGGAACTTCAATGTTCAAAGTGTTTTGATGTTCTTGTCACTTCCAGTAAATAGATATTTACGTGGATATATACCTAATGAGCAAAGAATTATAAACCGTTGCGCTATATTTTCTAACCAAACTTGTTTAGTCAATTTCTAGAGAAAAATAAAGTATTGTTACCAGGGCATCTTCTGGGACTGAACTGCATTTCTCGACTCTCCAGAGACTTGCTGAGATTTTTTTAAATAAAATGTTGCCAGTATTTGCAAAGAGAAATAAAGCTTGTCTCCCAGTCGGAGGCTCCAATGTCATCTCAAGATTAGTGTTTGACCGGGTTCTACTTAAAAAAAAAAAAAAAGGGGGGGGTAACGGGCACCCGGCCAAAATCACATGACCTACCTGCCCGGGTACCCGGTTGGCAGTTACCTGGGGGTGGAGGAAGACAGCGGCAACATCTAGGCGGGTCAGCAGAGGTCCTTTGGAGATGGCAGCATCAAAAGTGTGTGTTCAGCCTGCGCGGGAGCTGCAGGACTCCATAGTAGTGTGAGCTGGGGAACCATGTGACCGGAGCAGAAGCGTTCCTATTGGACAGGCGGCGGAACACACACTGCTGATGCTGCCACCGCCACAGGACCTCTGCTGACCTGCCTAGATGTCGCCATGTGGTTCCTCACGGGTGTTCCTCACCTTCCATCGCTGGCCGCAGGTAAGTAATGATGTATTTTTCAGCTATCCTGACATTACCCGGCACCGGGCCCACTTCTCAGTTGCCGGGTCCAGGTAATTTCCGGGTAGCTGAAAATCCGCCGGGTACCAGGTCATTCCGGGTACTCGGTACATCACTACTCAAGATGTTACGACTTTCTATTGGCTGCCATAGTGAGGCTGATCACAGTGACAATAAGGGCATGAAAAACTTAATTTCTCAGGAACGGTGCAGTTCCATAGCGTGAAGTGCTGCGGTTCAGCTGCGTGTTCCTCTTTCACATATACACACTCACATACAGATCCACCGATAAGTTGGGGCAGAGGGCACATTTTTTAGTAGCAACAGTTGAACTTTGAAACCGTCATGTGACCTCCGCCTCACAAAGCTTTCTCTTCTAAAAATTCTAGCTGGCTCCTTGGTTAACATTTTTGTCCACCCCTGAAATTTTTGTGTGTTAAAAGAAGTAAAAATAAAAAAGTATGGGTTAGTGCTTTAATTTATAATTTACTTTTTACAGACCAATTGCAGTGTAGAGTTGAAGTATGGTCCTGGAAATAATGGATTCTTTTGAATTAAATACTAATTTATAATATGGAACATACCTTTTTAAGTAACGTAGCTAGTGCATGAGTTTTCAAAGTCTCCTACGTTTCTATGTGATTTAAAAGCTACATACAGTACTTAAAATATACACGTTCAATTCCATTTACATTTACTGGGTGTTGCCATTTTGTACGTTAAGTATTTATTTGATAACTCTTGATTTGCATACATTCACCTTGTGGAGTGGTAGCTGGATATGTTTTGAGTAGGGGTGTACCGAGTACCCGGAATTACCCGGTACCCGGCGTTCCCCGGCACATTTCCAGCTACCCGGACCCGGCAACTGAGAAGTGGGCCCGGCGCCTGGTAATACCCGGCATCGGGTAATGTCAGGGCAGCTGTAAATAATCTTATTACTTACCTTTCTGAAGATATCTAGGACCAGCAGCAGTGGTCCTGTGGCGGTGGCAGCATCGGAGCTGTCTTCAGCCGACGGGAGAGCTGCAGGAATTCCTTCCACAGCACAGGAGCAGGTAAACAGTGTGTGTGTGAGAGCCGCCGTGGAGCCACGTGACCGGTGCAGGAGACGGAGCGTTCCTGTTAGACAGCTGGCTGTCCAATAGGAACTCTCCGGTCACGTGCTTCCCCGGCGGCTCTCTCACACACACTGTTTACCTGCTCCTGTGCTGTGGAAGGGATTCCTGCTGTCCCCCGCCAGCTGAAGACACCGCCGATGCTGCTGCTGGTAGATGTCACCGCCACCCTGCAGGTAAGTGCCAAACCGGGTACCCGACCGGGTAGAACCAATGATTTTGGCCGGGTACCCGTTACCGGTTTTTTTTTTCCCCACACTACAACACTAGTTTAGAGCACAAATTATCTTGCCATCTGTTGCAAAGGACCACCGATATAAACACACAGACATAAGAAGCAATTAGCCATGTCAGTCCAATCTCATTGGCTTCTTTTGTGAAATGTAATTTTGTCACCAAAGTTCTGTATATGTTGTCTACGTAGCCTATACATTTGATAGAGAACTATGGCCGGAATTTACATAGCTTGATTAGGTGTATCAGAGCGCGATCTTAGGCTAAATACTTTTTTCTTCATGAGCTTTGTGAATCTCCCCATATGCGTCCAGTGGATGTACAAAATAAAGATTTTAGTTGGTTTTAGTTGTACCTGGACACACACTTGGTTTGGTTAGTCAACAAAGATTATTAATAAAACATTTTCAAATTGGAGTAGTGTTGGAAAGTACCTGAAGAAGGGTTGGTACCAATACCTATTTTATTTTCAATTTGTGCATACCTTGAACATGGGCATAGGCAGTAGGTCTCTATATCTGTGAACGGTGGAAACTCCCGAGCTGGGTAAAGTTTCCCTGCACTGGACCATACAGATGTCCCTTAACAATCCTAGAAGTGACCACTGCCTATGATACATTTCATTTAAGCTTTAGATAAAATAAAGCATTTTCTTTTAATATGCCTGACTGATGTGTTCTATCGTTACTTCTGGATTGCTGTTTAATTCCTGGTTTTAAATCTTGCACTCTGGCATTAATTCCAAAAAAAGACGATGTTGAATTGATGGCGTGTTTTTTGGATGACATCTTGAGCACTATCCTAGAACAGTCAAGGACGTTTGGCCACGACCAAAACGCCGCTGGAACACTTCACTGCTAGACATTTCGCTGTGATGTCTGCACGCGACTGCAGTCCGCCGCACTTCTGACCCGAAAAGACAGGTTTGCCGAGCCCGACAGTCCACTCCGACAACTGCACGTCCCACGCTGGGTGTGTGTGGCGGATAGTAGACGGGCGCAGCGGTGAAATGTCAAGACTTATTGCTCGTGGCCAAACGTCCCATTCCGATCCTAGAATTTGTAAGGGTCCTGCAGTTCCCTGCATTCAGACTAGGGAAAAGTTAACATTGGGCTGCTGTAATCTAAAATAATTATTGTGCAGCTATGTAGCATTTAGACAGCAATAACAATCACCCTAAATGTAATAGTCGCACCAGTCGGTGTGTGTGTGTGTGTGTGTGTGTGTGTCTGTGTGTCTGTGTGTGTGTGTGTCTGTGTGTGTCTGTGTGTGTGTGTGTGTGCGCGCCATCGGTGGGGGGAGGGGCGCGCCAGTCGGTGCGGAGGAGGAAGACAGACAGATGCACGCCTGTCTGTCTTCCTCCTCCGTGACTGGTAGGTGCCGACCCCACTGATGGCCTCTTCTGCCAGCAGTGACCTCACTTCCTGCACTGTACTACTGTCACCATCAATCAGCAAGGGAAGTTTTCATGTGGTCGGTGCCGCTAAGGAAGTTTCACGTTTGGCCCGCTGTCAGTCAGTTGAAGATGCCTCATCTAGGCTATTAACATAGCCCAGCCTGGGCACGCGTCGCGCCAACCTGAATAAAGCGCTGGGTTGTCTGCACTTGGGTGTGTATGTGTACAGTTACGTTCAGTGATATGAACACCACAGAACTAGAAAAAGTTCGCAGAAGTACCACTGAGTTTATAACAGAGATCTTCCGTTATGTGCAAAGATGATCCAAATTAGAATGGTTTGCTTTGTAAAAACTGAGAAGGAATATGATTACTACATATTTAGCCATCTTATTTTTACCTACTGATACCGCAGATTATGAAATTTCTTTAGGATTCAATGGCAGTGGTAACATATAATATCACAGAATATCCTACTTTAACATGCCAGCCGGAGCAGTAACCCTGACTATATCCGTATGTGTGGAGACATTAATGAAAGATTTGGCATGTTATTCTTCTGCCACACTAGGGCTTTTTATTGGTTCTTATTTTTTGTGTTAATCTGTGTTGATTTATATGAAATTATATTTTTTTTTAACACTTGCACACTGCCCTATTGATGTACCGTTTTTGTCATGAGAACTGGTACTACTGGGGTCGTTGACATACATGGTACATCTTGCTATAAATGCTTTATTTCCTAGTGGGAGATCGCCTTCACCGCTCAGGTGGACCCTCTTCTGTTCGAGTCACTGAAAGGCTTATTAATACAGTATATAGATTCGTTTTTGACAGCATGTTGTTTTTTGTTTTTCTTAGCTTTGGTTGTCGTGATAAGATTATAGGTTTACTTACCTGATGCTAGTTTATTTTCATTCTTATCTTGATTTTTTTTTGAAGTCCCTCGGTTTTTTTGTAAATCTATCCAGGGGCAATACAATAGTCTTCATTGTTAACCATAAAGGCAGCGAAATCGTGGAATCTACATGGGCATTATGTCTACAGTCGGTGTGTAATGGATTGTTTATTTTGTTTTTTTAAGGGAACATTTTAAGAAGCAGCGCATATTAGTGCAATAGTGCCTTTCTGGGGACAGCCCACGGTGCGCATGGCATGTTCATGACAATCTGCATAGTGGGAGAACTGCAGAACAGAAGATGATTTCCCCTTACATTTCTTATGTCTGAGAATACATGTGTGGGCCATGGGCGTTTTACACAAATTATTACATGCCGCTGGTGCTGAAACGTTGTGCTCCAAGCATTTTGGTGAAAATGTAAGGCTGGTTTTTGTTTTTGGTGAAAATGTAAGGCTGGTTTTTGTTTTTGGAATAGGTTATTTATTGGTAAAGTCGTAATGTAAAACAGAATTTGTTGCAGTGGATTTTGTTCTCCTTTTGGATAATATATTCTAGATATGTTACTCGGTGTAGCATTAAATAAACACGGGTTTAACTATGGATATAAGTATAATTTTGATACTTTACCATATTACAGTATACAACATACTTCATGGATTTAGCAAACAGTTGGACCTTTATAATAAACATTTGCCTACAAAAGATTTTACTTTAAAATATTTGATTCTTGCTTTTTTTTTATAGATAGTTTTTATTAGTTTTCAACGTAGTACAAGTAATAGACATAATATGACAATATAACAATATGACCGTTTAAACAGTCTCATATACTAAGTAGTAATGTTATTAAGGAGATATTCAAAGCACTGTTAGAAAAGCACTACTACTCTGGTTATACTTAAGGTGCAGATAATTTAGGATCCAGCCTATTTCGGTCCACATTGAGGGATCAGCTCTTTATGATATATGTGTGTGTATATATATATATATATATATATGTATATATGTATATATATATATGTATGTATATATATGTACAGTGTTCGACAAACCTATACATTTGCTCGCCCCGGGCGAGTGGATTTAACCCCCGGGCGAGTAAATATTGGCCCAAGCAGCACACGTTTGGTACTAGGTGGCGAGTAGATTTTTTTGTGTGGCGAGTAGATTTTTTGGGGATCTGTCAACCACTGTATATGTATATATATGTATATATATATACACATACACCACACACACACACACCACACACACACCTATACACACATACACACACACACACACACACACACACATATATATCACTATGTGGGGGGGTGAAAGAAACAGAAAGAAGACGACAAAGAGGGACTGGAGGAGGAAAAAAAGAGGCGGGGTGATGGGTGTAGGTAAAGGGGGTCACCTCTCCCCCCTCCCTCCACAAGCGCCTCAGATATCTGTTTATAACAATTTTTATTTTGTTTTTGGCATATTACAATTAATTGATTTTCAGCCATGGGTTCCATGTTGTATATTTGTCGGTCGAATATTTTCCATCAGCATCACCTCGGTTAGTCTTCTTTCTACTGTTCACCTTGAGGGGGATGCTACTTTCTCCCAGGACGGCGCACCTAGCAGCCGTTAGTATAAATGACACTAGTCGTCTCATGGGCCGGCTTATATCTTCAACTGGTCTTGCCAGGAGAAAAGTCAATGGCTCCACAGGAATAGAAAGATCTGTTACATCTTTAAAATGATAGTTTGAATAGTGGCCCAATATTTCTGAATATCCAGACATGACCACCAAATGTGAACCGTGTTACATCTGCCCACAGCCCCTCTAGCACAAATCTGATGCTGCCGGGTAGATCTGCCTCAGACGACTCGGTGTGAGATACCAATGAAATAGTATTTTGTAAATATTCTCTTTGATAGTGGTACAGATGGAGGTCTTTGCAGCAAACTCCCAAATATCCTCCGTCATCTCTATCAATTTCTACATTCAGATCGGCCGCCCATTTGAGCATGTGATTTTGATCGGGGGAGTCCACCGTGGACTCCATACCCACAAAAAAAGTACCTCTTCTACATAGTGTCTCAAAGTTTGAGTGAGGAGGAAATTCTAATTTTGGGGGGATTTTTTTGCAGAACATGCCGAATCTGTAAATATTTAAACAAAGAGAATTCTGGTGTCTCGTATCTAGTTTGTAGCTCCTGGAAACTAAGACATTTCCCCTTATGTAATAAGTCGGCAATTGTTTTAATGTTTCTATCTTTGAATTGGTCAAATTGTTTAGTATGACATCCTGTGGGACAATTTGGGTTATCAAAAAGTGGGATAAGTTGTGAGATGGTTGATATTAACTTGAATTTGCTCTTTGATTTGTTCCATACTTCCCGTGTGCACCTCATCGTACCTAGCTCAAACAGTTTCATCTGTAGATCCTTTTTTTCCTGGGCCCACAGTGACGTTTGCAGAGAAGACGTTCTGGCGTACTGAGATTCAATAGCCAACCAGCAAGAATGTACTAGGTCGGCATTCCACACTACTACTTGTAATTGAGCGGCTTGGTAATACTTTAAGATGTCTGGGACCCCCAAACCTCCCTTTAACTTCGATGTTGGCATGACTGATCTAGCTGTCTTGGGCCTTTTGCCCTGCCAGATATAATGGAATATTTTATTTTGTGGATTTTTTCATTTGGATCCAAGTATCCTGACTGGACGTGTCTGGAAGTAATATAATAATCTTGGAAGTATATTCATTTTGACGGAGTCTATTCTTCCGATCCAAGACACCTGGAGACCTTCCCAACTCGTCAAATCTTTTTTTAATCTTGTCAAATAGTGGTGAGTAGTTGCTTTGGTATAGAGAATGGTAGTGCCTGGTCATATTTACTCCCAAATATTTAATGAGGAACTTCATCTGTAGTTAAAATTCAGCTTTAACAGCTTAACCTCAGGGTCCGGGGGAGATTCAAACTTAGAGCCTCTGAATTATCATTATTGATTTTATACCCTGAAAGTTTTCAAAAATCCAATAGGGTTTTTTGTAGATTGGGCAGGGAGGTCTGAGGACTCATCAATGTGAAGATATCATCTGCATATAGGGTGATAATTTTTTTTTTTTTTTTTTTAATCTGGTGCTCTATATAGAAAGCAGTGTTTTAATGTTTATTCACAGTTTTAATGAAGTATTTGAGTTTTTAAATCTGTTTACTTAGATCTTTCTGTTCCTTTAGCAAGCTTACTTCTAAAAATAAATATTTGCCATAATTTTAGATACATTTGTTAATTCACTTTTTAGTTATGCATTATTTGATTTTGTGCACCCTGGTCTAAAGACATCTGAAATAATTACCTTAAAGCTTAAATGCATGGTGACAAATCACACAATATACATTTTGTATTGTTAGGATCTATGTGTGCGTTAGTTTTGAACTAAGAAGAAAGAGTGCTTCAAATGTCATGGCAAGTGTAGCTTGTAAAAGTAGTGTTTGTGATTTCAAAAGAGCTCAACGGTGGTCCTCTGATGGCTCTGGTTTTGGCAAAAACTATTAATATGGTGCTGGACTATAAACATGGCCTTCTTGGTCACCAATAGAAAGCTAATGTTGCAGTTTTTCTATTCGCTGCTGGATGGAATCCTGACACTGGCAACCATATTTTACTCAGTTTGCCAGAGGACTCTCGGTGCCTGGGCTTGCCCTTCTGAAGCTGTGGGTACCTGGAAGTTGGGTTCCTTTCTTGTTCATTAAAAGTAATCACGTTTCTTAAGATTTTTTTAAAACCTTTTGTACAATATTGTTTCGCATTGAATGCAGTATTTTATTATATTTACCGTAACTCGAAATGCATGACTTTTTGTGGTCATTTATTGTAACTTTTCATAATTTTTTTTTCCTTTAGTGAGACTTCTGAAAGCTCACAGAATGGCGAATTAACCACACCAATTATCGAAAACCCTTCAGAAGACACAGTTGTATGTGTCCAAAGCGAAGAGAGGGAACAGACAGTCCAGAAAATCGAGGAAATGCAATCTGAATCCCTTGACATTGAGCTACCACAGAATTCAGGTAAAGTGGTTGCATCACTGCCTTTTCAAGGCCAGCTTAGTTTCTTTTGCTCTTGGTACTTGCTTTTTGGGATTTGCACATACTGTAGGCATGTGGCTTTTCTATTTGATATGACCCACCATATTTTGCACTGGTGATAGAACGAGAGCAGGCTGCTGGGATGCTCAACTCCCCCCATGGCCCCTTTGCGGTTTGGGTTGGGCCGCCGGCCCCCTTTTGCCCACCGTTTGAAATAATGGGAAAAATTGGAAACCTGCATAAAGTTCTTATCAACTGATTGATCTAAACCTATTCACCAAAGCCAACCTCCTGTAAGAGTCCTATACTTGTATGTTGACTTCAGCATTAGTGTACTGGTTTGGGAGTTTTCCAACGTCGAGGTGCGTTAGTGGTAATAACTGCGGTGTGTAATGGCAGATGTGCAACATAAAAGCACACAAATTCACAATTCTGAAGAGGAAGATAAATAATAATTTAACCTGCATATCTTATATCTAGGTTCACTAACTGGTTTATACACCTCCAGGCGGTGCCAAGTTTTCACTGCCAGTGCAATTTTAAATTTTTTGGGTCCAGCAGCTCAATTTAAAGGATGAGTACTTATGACATAATTTAGCGTAAAAACCTTGATCGTAGATATAAATGTTGCATAAAATGTGAAAGTTGGATAGAGATTTCCTATGAAACTATTTGGATGATGAATCTGCTGGGAGTCAAAGATAAAACACCTACAAAGTCATCATATGCCTGTACATTGTCACAGATAACAGAAATAGAGGCATACACCTACTTGCAGAAATACATCTTTTACATACACACAGGCACATAGCTAGACATGTATAGATACGCACATATATGCACACATGGGCGTAGACATATTAAGGCACACACAGAAATACAGATGTAGACATAGGCACAAATACAGATGTACTCACACACACGCACACGTTGACTGGCACACTTTTGGAACACCCCAGATGTCCTGCCTGCTTTGTCAACCATTACCGAACAGCCATTGTCTGTTGACAGGTCAGGAAAAGGCTGCTCACAGCTCAAAACAGAGAGTAACGAAATATAAATAATACAGTCAATGATATTATGGACAACTTAGGTAGCACTTGAGGGGGAATATAAACGTGGGTATCAAAATATGTTGCTTGTATAAGTGACCAAGGACAAAACTGTGCATTGTCTATTGACATGCTGTTATTTTGTGCACTTAGTTCAGGCAAACAACATTTAAGTAATCGTAAGTCACTCAAATTTGTATGACATTTAAACAAAACAGCTTTCTAATGCTGTGACTAGTTAATTTGTTTTTAAATATTTTTTTTATTTTATTTTATAGCTTTGGAGGAAAATGCTGCATTAAAAGAATTAAATACTACCGAAAGGAGTCCTTCTGATGAAGTAAAAAAAGATACATCAAGAAAAAAGTCAAAGAAACACAAAAAACACAAAAGTAAAAAGAAAAAGAAAAAAAAGAAAAAAGAGAAAGATGAAAAACGGTCAAAATCTACATCAAGTGTTGATGACCAAGAGAATGTTTATTCAGAACCAAAATCTCTGTGGAAACCTGCCTTTGAATCTCCTGCAAGAGAGGATAATAAAGTAGATGCATTTCTTTCAAAAACAGAAACTCTCCCCGATACTAACATTAGTGTACCGTCTTGCAAGAGTGTGCAGGAAGGAATTCCTGATTCCATCAAAGAAAGTCAGCCTGTTGGAACACAAATAGATATGGATTTAGGATTTTTTGGACCTAAATGTCCTAATGAAATAACCAGTTACACTGTTCCTGCGTCTTGCTCCACTGCTGTCGAAATGAAAGAACTTTTAGAAACATCAGCACAGGGTGATAACCAAGATAGTGAAACCGTGAAACAAATAGAAGCATGTGAAAAGAAAGATAGCATGGAAAATAAACATGCAACAAAAAGTCAGTCAAGGTCACCCTCTGAATCTGACACAGAAATAAAATTGTCTCAGTCACGCCCTGATGTAGCTCTTTCACACTCGAAAAGAGCAGAATCAAACAGTAATAAGTTAGACTCTGCAGAAAAACTAAGTGCTCAATCCACATCATTGTCTCTCAGTATGGACTTTCACCACCAATCCGATAAAAACATACCTGGACGTCAATTACGGTCAAGGTCAAAATCCACTAGTGAAAAGCAGCAAAGCTCTGCAGCAAAACCCCGTTCCAGGTCTAAATCGGTGACAAGGAAGCACCGGTCAAGGTCAAAGTCCTTAAGGAAACCGGGGTCTGAGTCTCGGTCAACAATGAGGAAACACAAGTCAAGATCCAAATCCTCCACAAGAAAAAAATCAAGGTCCAAATCGACACCAAGGAGGTGGTCAAAGGGCCGTCAAATCCGTTCCAAATCTCCCATTGAGGGGCGACGTTCACGTTCCAGCTCTCCCGTGCGCAGGCGACGTTCACGTTCCAGCTCTCCCGTGCTCAGGCGGCGTTTGCGTTCAATCTCTCTGGTGCGGAGGAGGCGTTCACGTTCCAACTCTCTGGTGCGGAGGAGGCGTTCGCGTTCCATCTCCCCGGTGTGGAGGCGGCGTTCGCGTTCTATCTCCCCGGTGCGGAGGCGGCGTTCGCGTTCCAGCTCCCTGATGCGGAGGCGACGTTCGCGTTCCAGCTCCCCGGTGCGGAGGCGGATTTCACGTTCCATCTCCCCAGTGCGGAGGAGGCGTTCGCGTTCCAGCTCCCCGGTGCGGAGGCGGATTTCGCGTTCCAGCTCCCCAGTGCGGAGGCGGCGTTCGCGTTCCAGGTCGCTGGTGCGAAGACGGCGTTCGCCTTCCAGGTCGCCGGTGCGGAGGCGGCGTTCACCTTCCAGCTCCCCGGTGCGGGGGCGACGTTCACCTTCCAGCTCTCCGGTGCGGAGGCGTCGTTCGCGTTCCAGAACTACTACCCGCTGCTCCAAATCCAAATCGCCAATTCGTAGATGGTGGTCAAGATCAACAACAAATAGACAGAAGTCGAGGTCCAGATCCACTACAAGGAGACGATGGTCAAGGTCTAGATCAACTGCTAGGAGACGACGGTCAAGGTCTAAATCGACTGCAAGGAAAGGATCAAGATCAAAGAAGCACCGATCTAAATCTTCATCGGTGAGAAATCGCACTAGATCAAGATCAGTTAAAAAGAAGCGTCAAGATGAATCTAAACTACCAAATAAGTCACCAAGATCAAATTCTAAATTGACAGCAGGTCCAAATAAGGAGCAAGCTAAGTCTTCAGCAAACCCACAAAAGTCTTGCACTGAAACTCCAATGTTAAAGCAATCTACCATCTCCCTTCAGCATATATCATCCTATTCCCTAACTCAGACACGTGGCCAGGATAATAGTCTCTCACATTCTCCCTCAAAGACACCTGACCAGGGGCAGAATCTCTCTTGCTACACGTCTCCTGTTAAGCAACGGCTTTCTGTTGTAGGACTTCCTGCCGAGCAAGAACCACTTCAACACATGAGCTCACTCCCGCACTTATTTGATTTGAAATCCTCAGATGAGCTTTGTCCCTTCTCCCATTCATCCATAGAACAGTCATCTGCATCCACAAAGCTATTTAATTCAACCACAATTCCTATAGGGCAGAACAGGTTCAATGCTCCCGTGACTCAGAGCGTGGATGTCCGCACCAGCACAGAACTTGCGAAAGAGGGACATTGTAATTCTATTGACCAGCTGGTGCCTAGGGAGATGGATATTGATTTGGAACTGGAAAATTTCCAGCTAGATTCAACAAATGAGCTGAAAGATGAGCGGTCTAAAACCATATCAGATTTCTTGCCTGAGCAACCTGATTCTGCAACCATACAGGAGCCTGGAAAGTGTGCTACGCCTGCTGGAGTTGATATCTTTGAATCCAGCACAATTCCAGAGCAGGGATTTGTTGAGTCAAATGCTTTAAAAAAGGATCTGTGTGCGTTCAGTTCAACCATGAAGTCAAAGCCATTGCAGCCCTTCGTGCCCAAGGGCACCACAAAACATGGTTGTTCTGAGATTTTTGTTGATCATATGAACAAGTCCAAACTAGTTCCTGAGCAAGTGTTTGACGCATTCCAACTGTTCTCAGAATGTAAGCACCCAGTTATGACTGAGCAAGAACTTTTAAAGCCTGATTCAAGTTCTGAAAATAAATTCCTTTCCTATTCAAAAGACAAACAGAAACAATTAGAACCCAAAGTAACTACTGAGCAACAGCATCTTCCGACTGCCTCTATCCCTGCGGACGTAGAGTTGTCAATGTCTCACGATATAGCACAACCTACAGAACAGAAACATGCCAAGTTGTCTCTTTTGCTGGAGAACTTTGAGTCCAATGTGTGTGTCAAACCAAAATTCTTACGGTCCAATACACATAATGAACAGGAGATCTTTGAGCCTAATACAACAGTTGAAGATATGTTTGTTTCACCCCTTCCATCAGGTGTTCGGGTGCGTGAAATCATTCAGCCCGGTATCTATACTGAATCTACTATGGACTCAGAACTCACTGAGCATGTTACTGCTAGATTGGAGGCAGATCAAAAGCATTTTAAAACTAATCTGATAACAAATGAGGAATGTTGTGATATCAGGACACCTGCAAAGCACGTGTCATCTTCTAATACCATCAGTGAACAAAGTTGCTCTGCAGCTCCAGTCGGAACTCATCTCTTTGAATCCAACATGTCTTTGCCACATGAACATTTGGAGTGGAATGCAGTCACCGACCATATAATATCTGATTTGTCCGCAAAGCAGAAACCATCTGTGAAAGCCCCCTATACATTTTTTGACACTCCGGCTGTTAAGGAGCATTGGCAGCCTGAAATAATTCAAAATAAGAACTTTGATTTTGGTGTATCTGAGAACCAGAGAAGCACACAGTCTATACAGCAGTCTCAATATGACATGTCTTCTCCAGTAGTCCATACTTCTACAGAAATACCTAAGCAAGAACTCTTTGGGTCTCGTACAGACTCCATTGTCATGAATGTAGACACAATGCAACAGGATTGCTCTGAGATCTCTCAAACCAATATAACATCTGAAGTGCATTTTAAGGACAAAAAGGTTTGTCTGGCGATTGAACATAGCTCATCTGACTTGATTCCTGTTCTTGGTAGATTAGATATGGAGGTTAATTCTGTAAAATCCAATGTAACCGTAAAGCTTGCAACACAGAAAGATTATAAATGTGCCACTGAATTGGCACTTATTGAAGATACAGCGGTTCTCGAGCAATTGCCAAGTAAAAGTTTGTCCACTTCACCAGAACAGAGACATTGCACATTGTCTACAGAGCCAATACTGTTTGATTCCAATTTGACAACTGAGAAGGGACTTTTCAAGGATTCTGTAACTACAGAATGCCTTGACCAAAGAGACCCAATCAGCTCTGGAAACGAGCTTCTTGTGTTAGATAATTTTACTGGCCTTGAAGTCGATAATTCAAATTCACAATTTGAACAGGAGTCTCTCAAATCCCTACAGCATTTTGAAGAGAAACATTCAGAGACGTCAACTGAGCGTGGGCTTAAGGAGAAAGCAACGAAAGAATTGGGTCTAGTCGAGATAACGGACATCACTAAAATCGAGGTTTTTGATGAAGCCAAGCATGCAAAGTTGAACATTACATCGGACTTAAACACAAATTCTAATGTGATATCTGAGCAAGGGACTTTCCAATTGAGTACAATCGAGCTTATGGATATTAAAGCTTCCAATTTGATCACTGAGCAAGAACAAATTGAGCGAAAGATGACATCTGATTGCCAACCTGCTGAAAACTTCACTGCAGAGCAGGTGTTTCATGCCCCACAGCTTATTGCAAATGCCTGGCCATGTGTCGGTGAGCTCCCTGTGGATGCAGAGCCATGCTTCAGCGAACCCCCCACACATGTTGACTTGCGCGTGTGCGTGCCCCCTGTGGATGACGAGCAGCGCGTGTGCGTGCCCCCCGCGGATGACGAGCAGCGCGTGTGCGTGCCCCCCGCGGATGACGAGCAGCGCGTGTGCGAGCCCCCCGCAGATGACGAGCAGCGTGTGTGCGTGCCCCCCGCGGATGACGAGCAGCGCGTTTGCGTGCCCCCCGCGGATGACGAGCAGCGCGTGTGCGAGCCTTCCACAGTTGACGAGCAGCGCGTGTGCGAGCCTCCCGCGGATGACGAGCAGCGCGTGTGCGTGCCCCCCGCGGATGACGAGCAGCGCGTGTCTCCCGCGGATGACGAGCAGCGCGTGTGCGTGTCTCCCGCGAATGACGAGCAGCGCGTGTGCGTGCCTCCCGCGAATGACGAGCAGCGCGTGTGCGTGCCTCCCGCGAATGACGAGCAGCGCGTGTGCGTGCCTCCCGCGAATGACGAGCAGCGCGTGTGCGAGCCTCCCGCGGATGACGAGCAGCACGTGTGCGAGCCTCCCGCGGATGACGAGCAGCGCGTGTGCGAGCCCCCCGCGGAGGACGAGCAGTGGCACGTGTGCGAGCCCCCCGCGGAGGACGAGCAGCGGCCCATGTGCGAGCCCCCCGCGGAGGACGAGCAGCGGCGCGTGTGCGAGCCCCCCGTGGAGGACGAGCAGCGGCCCGTGTGCGAGCCCCCCGTGGAGGACGAGCAGCGGCCCGTGTGCGAGCCCCCCGCGGAGGACGAGCAGCTACCCGTGTGCGAGCCCCCCGCGGAGGACGAGCAGCGGCCCGTGTGTGAGCCCCCCGCGGAGGACGAGCAGCGGCCCGTGTGCGAGCCCCCCGCGGAGCACGAGCAGCGGCCCGTGTGCGAGCCCCCCGGAGTTGCTTTAGTGCAGAGAGCATTTGAAGATTTGGCCGATGTGCAGAGGGTTTATGCATCCACAGCTTATAGGGGACAGAATGCCTGCCAGTCCACCGCTGCAACTGAGTACTTAGAGTTCATACTAGCAGACAATCAGGTCTCCAATGAGGAAGAAACTGCTGAGTCCACCACCCCCCACACGGAAGTGACTTATGAGTCTAGTATCTCCTGTGAGCAATCCTCTGTTACCCACGAGCAAAGTGATGTTGGCTTTCTAGAGTCTAGAATGGCTCATGATCTAAAGGTCTACAAGTCATTTACAGCTGATGCACATAGGATATGCGTGTCTAATTACGCAGTCTGTGAATTCACTGCACCGGAGCAGGAGATGACCCTTAAAGACATGGCAGCTGATGAGCTGAAAAGCAGCACAGATAAGGAAAAGCAGCTCTACGGATCCATCACAGCCAACGAGCAGAGGGTTGGCGATCCTGTTCACGATGAGCAACGGGTATTTCAACCAAACCTGGTTGAACACAGACAAGTTGAGAGTGCTACAAATACAGAACATTTCAGCATCATCACTGAGGACTCAGAAACGCAAAAAAAATTAAGTATTGTATCAGGGAATGAACCCCATGAGCTTCTTTTGTCAACTGTGGAAAAGCCCTCAGATTACGATGAGACTATTAAACTCAAGCAGATGACTGCTGAACTTACAGACAAAGGCAATTTAAAATTGTCCACAAAGCAGAAGCTTTTAGAGACCACTGTGCAAATTATTCCAGAGTTGAGTACATCTAATAAACAAAGTGTCTCTCTGTTCAGTACAGTTAATGACCAGGACTCAGATGAGGTTTGTAGGTCTACCACCTGCACTACAGAAACCTTGGAACAACCCTGCTCCAGCATACTGTTTGTGGAAGAGCCATTTCATAGTTACTCTGACGATGTACCAAATTCTAATATGACTGTTGAGGAGGTATTAAATCCCATTACTGCAGGACTTTCAAAGCTGTCCCCTGAGTTTTTTGGGTGTACTAAAATTGCTAAGCAGGAGTCAAATACAATAACCAGTCAGCTACTCAGAGAGCCCAGTGCTTCTACATCACACATACCACACATACAAGAAAGCAATTTTGACTTGCATGTGGAACAGGAGCCAAGTGTAACTGTTGTACAGAATTCTTTACAGACAATAGAAGCTGTTGAGCAGAGCTGCTATAAAGAAATTACTGGACAACAGCTTTTTGATTACACTTTTACAGAGCTGGAACTTTACAAGTCTAATGCCACTGACAAAACCAAGAATAATGAACACACCCCTGAGTTTGTTGCAGAGATGGTTAGCCCTAATGTTAGTTTGTCTTCCTGGCAAAGCATCACTGAGCAGGACTCCGCTGAACAGAAGGGTTTTAAACTCACTAAAACAAAAGATTATGAGCACCCAGAGATCTTACCGAAGCAAGATGTGTGCCGCTTGAATCTTGAATTGGATAATTCAGAATCGTTTATTTTAAATAAGCACCAGCATTTGGAATCTGCTACAGATCCCAAAGAAAACAGACTTTCCACTTCTTGCTCTGAACCAGTTCTCTTTGATTCCAACCAAAACAAAGCGCATGTAGAACAGTGCCTGTCTGATATGACCACTAAGTCTGATATGCAGAAGTCTATTGCAGTAACTAGACAAAAGCGTATTCATTCTCCTGTTATATCAGTACCAGTACCCTTCAAGTTCAGTAGAACTTTCAAACCCCTCAAAATTTCCCCTTTTCCTGAAGTTTCGCAAATTAGAGCCTCATCTGGACAGGAGCCCTCAAATGTTAGTATCCTATCTATGAAAGATCCATTGCAGTTAAGTTCCCCAGCATCTAGCGCCCTGTGTGGGCCAGGGCCCCCAGTATCCAGCACTGTCTCTGGGCTGGAGCCCCCGCAGCCTAGCTCAACATCTGCAACCGAAATTGCTCAGTCAAGTGCTCTTTATTTGATAGAGCCCTTGCAGTCCAGCTCTCCTGCGGGGCCAGAGCCCTTGCAGTCCAGCTCTCCTGCGGGGCCAAAGCCCTCACTATCCAGCTCCCCTGACGGGCCAGAGCCCTCGCAGACAGATAGCCAACTCGGACGGGAGCCCCAGCAGACGGATACCGCTCCTAGACCCGAGTCCTCACAATCCAGTGTGGCAATAAAGCATACTTTTCCTCACCTTTCTCACGCTATATCTAAGTTGGGTGTCAAACAGCGCCAGTACCGTTCAAGGTCTATGGCCCAGGAGAGTCGTTCACCCTCTAAGTCTGTGGACCGGGGACGATCTTCCCGCTCACGTTCAAAATCAGTATCCAGAAAAAGACGTTCAAGGTCCAAATCGGTGGATCGAAAAAAGCAGTCGCAATCATCAACCCGGAGACGGCGCTCTCGCTCCAAGTCAGCAACCCGTAGAAGGAGTTCACGCTCAAAATCAGCAGGCAAACGAAGGCGCTCGCACTCTAGGTCAGCAGGCAGGAAGAGATGCTCACGCTCCAAGTCGAAAGGGAGACAGAGGCGTCCACGTTCCAAGTCAGCAGGCAGGAGAAAACGTTCACGTTCAAAGTCTGTAGGAAAGAGGAGGCGCTCTCGCTCCAAGTTAGCGGGCAGGAAAAGACGTTCCAAATCAGTAGGCCGGAGGAAGCGCTTGCGCTCAAAATCAATAGGCAGGAAGATTCGTTCACGTTCTAAATCAGCAGGCAAGAGGGGGCGATCACGCACCAAATCTCCAACCCAGAGGAGACGCTCATGTTCAAAGTCCATATCCCGGAGGAGCCGCTCCAAGTCTGCATCATGGAGACATCGCTCACACTCCAGACAAAGGCGACAGACCCAATCAAGTTCCAAGTCTACTTCACCAACGCGATGCTCCCGGTCAAGGAGAGGTCGCTCTATCTCCAGGTCACCAGCTCCATGGCGACGTAGTCGCTCAAGATCCCGTGCACGGTGGCGACGTTCTAGGTCCCGGGCAAGATGGCGCCGGTCACGTTCTTTGTCGATCTCCAAATTGAATCGCTCTCGATCGGCTTCCAGGCTCTCTCGCTCTGTCTCAAAAAACAAAAGGCGCCGCTCAATGTCCAAGTCACCCATCCGTAGACGCCGTTCACGATCACATACCAGGCCACGTGACCGATCCAAGTCACATTTAAGTAGGCATAAATCAAAGTCCTCTTCCCCACCACAGAAGAGAAAAGCAGTGTCTCCTGCTGTTAAGCAAACTGCAGGATTAAAGTCACTTATTCAGAAGCAGCTATTCCAACCCAAGTCACCAAATCAGAACAGTTGTGCAATGTTGCCTTCAAAGGAGCTGCCTGTGCCTGACCTTGCACTTGAAATACTGTTGCCTGTGCCTAACCTTACATCTGGAACACAGTTGATTGTGTCCAACATGGCAGCAAGCACGCACCTCTTAAAGGCTGTGTATGAATCAACTGTTGATCAACAGCTTTCTAAATTTGAGCAGCCAGCTCAAAAAGACATCCCTCTGCTGTCCGAACCATTAGTCTGCACCGATCACCCTCTGTCAGCCGAAATGCTTGTACACAGCGATGTCCCTCTGCTGGCCGAACCCGCTTTCTGCTCAGATGTCCCTCTGCTGGCTGAACCCACTGTCTGCTCAGATGTCCCTCTGCTGGGCGAACCCACTGTCTGCTCAGATGTCCCTCTGCTGGCCGAACCCACTGTCTGCTCAAATGTCCCTCTGCTGGCCGAACCCACTGTCTGCTCAGATGTACCTCTGCTGGCCCAACCAACTGTCTGCTCAGATGTCCCTCTGCTGGCCGAACCTGCTGTCTGCTCATATGTCCCTCTACTTGCCGAACACGCTATCTTCTCAGATGTCCCTCTGCTGGCCGAACCCGGTGTCTGCTCAGATGTCCCTCTGCTGGCCCAACCAACTGTCTGCTCAGATGTCCCTCTGCTGGCCGAACCTGCTGTCTGCTCAGATGTCCCTCTACTTGCCGAACACGCTATCTTCTCAGATGTCCCTCTGCTGGCCGAACCCGGTGTCTGCTCAGATGTCCCTCTGCTGGCCGAAACCGCTGTCTGCTCAGATATCCCTCTGCAGGCCGAACACACTGTCTGCTCAGATGTCCCTCTGCTGTCCGAACACGCTGTCTGCTCGGATGTCCCTTTGCCGGCCGAACACCCCGTCAGCTCGGATGTCCCTCTGCCGGCCGAACACCACGTCTGCTCGGATGTCCCTCTGCCGGCCGAACACCCCGTCTGCTCGGATGTCCCTCTGCCGGCCGAACACCCCCTCTGCTCGGATGTCCCTCTGCCGGCCGAACACCCCCTCTGCTCGGATGTCCCTCTGCTGGCCGAACACCCCCTATGCTCGGATGTCCCTCTGCTGGCCGAACACCCCCTCTGCTCGGATGTCCCTCTGCCGGCCGAACACCCCCTCTGCTCGGATGTCCCTCTGCCGGCCGAACACCCCCTCTGCTCGGATGTCCCTCTGCCGGCCGAACACCCCCTCTGCTCGGATGTCCCTCTGCCGGCCGAACACCCCCTCTGCTCGGAAGTCCCTCTGCCGGCCGAACACCCCCTCTGCTCGGATGTCCCTCTGCCGGCCGAACACCCCCTCTGCTCGGATGTCCCTCTGCCGGCCGAACACCCCCTCTGCTCGGATGTCCCTCTGCCGGCCGAACACCCCCTCTGCTCGGATGTCCCTCTGCCGGCCGAACACCCCCTCTGCTCGGATGTCCCTCTGCCGGCCGAACACCCCCTCTGCTCGGATGTCCCTCTGCCGGCCGAACACCCCCTCTGCTCGGATGTCCCTCTGCCGGCCGAACACCTCGTCTGCTCGGATGTCCCTCTGCCGGCCGAACACCCCGTCTGCTCGGATGTCCCTCTGCCGGCCGAACACCCCGTCTGCTCGGATGTCCCTCTGCCGGCCGAACAGCCCGTCTGCTCGGATGTCCCTCTGCCGGCCGAACAGCCCGTCTGCTCGGATGTCCCTCTGCCGGCCGAACAGCCCGTCTGCTCGGATGTCCCTCTGCCGGCCGAACAGCCCGTCTGCTCGGATGTCCCTCTGCCGGCCGAACAGCCCGTCTGCTCGGATGTCCCTCTGCCGGCCGAACAGCCCGTCTGCTCGGATGTCCCTCTGCCGGCCGAAGAGCCCGTCTGCTCGGATGTCCCTCTGCCGGCCGAAGAGCCCTTCTGCTCGGATGTCCCTCTGCCGGCCGAAGAGCCCTTCTGCTCGGATGTCCCTCTGCCGGCCGAAGAGCCCGTCTGCTCGGATGTCCCTCTGCCGGCCGAAGAGCCCGTCTGCTCGGATGTCCCTCTGCCGGCCGAAGAGCCCGTCTGCTCGGATGTCCCTCTGCCGGCCGAAGAGCCCGTCTGCTCGGATGTCCCTCTGCCGGCCGAAGAGCCCGTCTGCTCGGATGTCCCTCTGCCGGCCGAAGAGCCCGTCTGCTCGGATGTCCCTCTGCCGGCCGAAGAGCCCGTCTGCTCGGATGTCCCTCTGCCGGCCGAAGAGCCCGTCTGCTCGGATGTCCCTCTGCCGGCCGAAGAGCCCGTCTGCTCGGATGTCCCTCTGCCGGCCGAAGAGCCCGTCTGCTCGGATGTCCCTCTGCCGGCCGAAGAGCCCGTCTGCTCGGATGTCCCTCTGCCGGCCGAAGAGCCCGTCTGCTCGGATGTCCCTCTGCCGGCCGAACAGCCCGTCTGCTCGGATGTCCCTCTGCCGGCCGAACAGCCCGTCTGCTCGGATGTCCCTCTGCCGGCCGAACAGCCCGTCTGCTCGGATGTCCCTCTGCCGGCCGAACAGCCCGTCTGCTCGGATGTCCCTCTGCCGGCCGAACAGCCCGTCTGCTCGGATGTCCCTCTGCCGGCCGAACAGCCCGTCTGCTCGGATGTCCCTCTGCCGGCCGAACAGCCCGTCTGCTCGGATGTCCCTCTGCCGGCCGAACAGCCCGTCTGCTCGGATGTCCCTCTGCCGGCCGAACAGCCCGTCTGCTCGGATGTCCCTCTGCCGGCCGAACAGCCCGTCTGCTCGGATGTCCCTCTGCCGGCCGAACAGCCCGTCTGCTCGGATGTCCCTCTGCCGGCCGAACAGCCCGTCTGCTCGGATGTCCCTCTGCCGGCCGAACAGCCCGTCTGCTCGGATGTCCCTCTGCCGGCCGAACAGCCCGTCTGCTCGGATGTCCCTCTGCCGGCCGAAGAGCCCGTCTGCTCGGATGTCCCTCTGCCGGCCGAAGAGCCCGTCTGCTCGGATGTCCCTCTGCCGGCCGAAGAGCCCGTCTGCTCGGATGTCCCTCTGCCGGCCGAAGAGCCCGTCTGCTCGGATGTCCCTCTGCCGGCCGAACAGCCCGTCTGCTCGGATGTCCCTCTGCCGGCCGAACAGCCCGTCTGCTCGGATGTCCCTCTGCCGGCCGAACACCCCGTCTGCTCGGATGTCCCTCTGCCGGCCGAACACCCCGTCTGCTCGGATGTCCCTCTGCCGGCCGAACACCCCGTCTGCTCGGATGTCCCTCTGCCGGTCCCAGCCTCAGTCGACCTAGCTGGCCCGCTGCCGGCCTTGCTGGCTAAAACAACCCATATCCCTGACCTTCAACTGCCCCTAGGCACCAGCGTCCCCACTTTGGCTAAATCGACTGCAGAGAAATCTCTCCCCGCTTCGATGGTCACGGAGACGTGGCTGTGTGTAACTGAGCCTTTCGTTGGGCCCCCTCATTCAGTGTCCATGCTGTCAATTGACCAGACTCAATCTGTGTCGGAGCTTTCTCATGAACTTCTGCATGCTGATCAGAATGATCAAATTACTCCACCAGACCTATTGCCATATGACTCTGAGCAACCTACAGTGCTGCATCTTACTATCTGTGAGCCGTCCTCTGAGCAGGTTCTATTTTCCTCCCAGCCACCACCAGAGCTGCTGCCCTATGATTCGGAACAGCCTGCGGACCTTCATCTCAGTATTGCAGAGTATCCCTCTGAGCAGGCATCTTCAATCTTTTGTACACCCCCTGAACTGTTGCCCTATGATTCTGACCAACCGTCTGGGCTTTCTACATCGTACTCTGGAACTCCTACAGAGAAATTCACATCTGTCTATCTGACATCCGACAAGCTTTCACAATCTGTACCTGAGTCCCCTGCCAAGCTGCTGCTGCCTCCTGCTGCAGAGTCCCCATCTTTGCACCCTCTCGACATGTCCAATTATTCAGAATCTCATTATGAACTGATATCTGTGTATAAGCAATCAGATGAGCAGCAACACTTTGCTTCCGAATTAGCAATGCCTAAAATGTCATCCGAATCTCCCTATGACGCTACAAAATCGGAGTCTTCAAAGGACACTTCTCATGGGCAGCTGGTTTTTGTGCCAGAAAAAACAGAAAATGAACAGCTCAATTCTTCCGATTCATTCTGCATATCAAAACCTACAGAACAGCTTATTTCTGTCTCAGAGGTGTCAGATGACCAATTACTTTCTATACCAAGTTCTGAACATATATTTTCCTGTTCGCCAGAGTTGCCCACTGAAAAACAACATAGCGATTGCAGTCAGCGGCTGGCTGTATTAGAATCACTCACTGAAGAGCCACTTTCTGTGTCTGATCAGTTATATCTGTTAGATTTACCTGTTGAACAGTCACCAGTAGCATCTGAACTTTCCCTCAAACAGCCACCGTCTGTTTCAGACTTTGCCACCACGTCTGAACAGCCTGTCTTAGTATCTGAGGAACAGTCTGTCTTAGTATCTGAGGAACAGCCTGTCTTAGTATCCGAGGAACAGCCTGTCTTAGTATCCGAGGAACAGCCTGTCTTCATATCCGAGGAACAGCCTGTCTTCATATCCGAGGAACAGCCTGTCTTCATATCCGAGGAACAGCCTGTCTTAGTATCCGAGGAACAGCCTGTCTTAGTATCCGAGGAACAGCCTGTCTTAGTATCCGAGGAACAGCCTGTCTTAGTATCCGAGGAACAGCCTGTCTTAGTATCCGAGGAACAGCCTGTCTTAGTATCCGAGGAACAGCCTGTCTTAGTATCCGAGGAACAGCCTGTCTTAGTATCCGAGGAACAGCCTGTCTTAGTATCCGAGGAACAGCCTGTCTTAGTATCTGAGGAACAGTCTTCAGTAGCTGAGCTTCCTTTAAGACCTGAGCAACAAACGGAACAGTGTTCTGCTTCTGATGAATTGGTCACTAATTCTGATCTGCAGAACGTTGCATTAATGCCCACATTGCAAGAACCGCCCGAGTTGGCAGCCACAAAAAAACGGTCACGTTCCAAGTCTGTAACCAAAAAGCATTCCCATTCGGTGTCCAGAAAGAAACGTTCACACTCAAAGTCAGTGGACAGAAAGAGATCACGCTCTAAGTCAATGACGCGTAGAAAGCGGTCACGCTCTAAGTCAGTGACACGAAGGAAGAAGTCACGGTCCAAATCAACGACTCGAAAGAGGTCACAGTCCAAGTCGGTAACACGAAGGAGGCAGTCACGGTCAAAGTCTACTACACGAAGGAGGCGGTCCAGGTCGGCAGCCCGCAAGAGACGCTCCCGCTCCCTGTCGGCAGCCCGCAAGAGACGCTCCCTGTCGGCAGCCCGCAAGAGACGCTCCCGCTCCAAGTCGGTAGCCCGCAAGAGACGCTCCCGCTCCAAGTCGGTAGCCCGCAAGAGACGCTCCCGCTCCAAGTCGGTAGCCCGCAAGAGACGCACCCGCTCCAAGTCGGTAGCCCGCAAGAGACGCTCGCGCTCTAAATCAATAACTCCAACGTCGCCAACCCGCAAACAGCATGCTCAGTCAAAATCTGATCGTTCTCGAAGTCGCTCACAGAGTAACATCACTCGCAAGAGAAAGACCCGGTCAAAATCTACGTCAAGAGATCGAAACAAATCAAGTGAAAAAAGGCACAGACGATCTAACTCTAAAGAGAACTATAGCGTCAAATCAAGGCGTAGGAGTCGAACTCCTGCCCGACGGAAAAAATCAAGATCTCCTATAAGAAGAAAAAGCTTGTGTGTATCACCAATTAGAAGAAGGAGATCGAGGTCACCGATAAGAAGGAAAAGCTTCAGCAGGTCTCCTATTCGTCGTAAGCGATCAAGATCTAGAGACAAGTCAAAGGACTCAAGCAGGTCACCAAAACGGCTTACTGATCTTGGTGAGTGTTTTAAATTCTCTATATTCTCAAATATCTGAGGCATCATGTTTAGCTAGAGGCCTTTACCTTACTAGAAATGGGATAGCTTCTTTAAAATAAAAATTAATTGTCTGGGATATGTTTAATGTTTTAAGTGTAGGCATTTTTTTTTTTTTTAAATAATTTTTAATGTTTCCGCATAATCAAATGTATTTGTGCATTTTTTTTATTCTTTACCTAATCTCTTTGAGAATTTCTCGAGGTCACTTGTAAATCCCACTTGTTTACTTTTTTGTTTTGTCATTTGTTAAGCAGTTGTGAGAGCACAATAGGTATGTTATGGTTTTTGTACAACCCAAAGTAAATAAATGCTTATAAATAAGTTTTACTTTATGGGTAATACAATCTTTGTAAGGAAGCAGATTATATCAAGTTAAAATAAAATGCATTCATTTAAAAAAAAAAAAAATTCATCTATTGGTCTGCTCATTTAAATGCCTAAAGCGTTTCAATGGGGTAAGCTTGGGAATTGCCCAATCAAACACATTATTCTGCCATTCCCAGATACTGCTTTAATAAAAAATATATATATACAGGCCTACCCCGGTTTAAGGACACTCACTTTAAGTACACTCGCGAGTAAGGACATATCGCCCAATAGGCAAGCGGCAGCTCAAGCATGCACGTCCTGAACAGCAATACCAGCTCCCTACCTGTACCGAAGCCTTGCGCAAGCGGGGAGACTATAGAGCCTGTTGTTACAAATGCCTTATTTACATCAGTTATGCACGTATATGACGATTGCAGTACAGTACATGCATCAATAAGTGGGAAAAAGGTAGTGCTTCACTTTAAGTACATTTTCGCTTTACATACATGCTTCGGTCCCATTGCGTACGTTAATGCGGGGTATGCCTGTATATATATACTGTATATATAAATAAAAAACAATTTTACCAAGTATAACGCTGGCAAGAAGAGCGCGGTGCCGTTATGTTTTAATACATCATTTCGGATTACAAAGTGCGGTGTGCTGTCTCTTCTTGCCAGCGTTATACCTGGTAAAATTGTTCTATTGGATATCTATGGGATAAGCATCTTTCTATGACACGGATGGTGTGTGCATTGCTGGACTTACTTGTATGCATATATATATATATATATATATATATATATATATATATATATAGAGAGAGAGAGAGAGAGAGAGAGAGAGAGAGAGAGAGAGAGAGATATGCACGCACACACATACATATATATCTGTATGTAGATATATACACACACGAAAAACAATGTCTTGACTTTCCACTGGCGCAGTGTCTCTAATTGAGAACCATTGTTTATTCTTGCAGACAAAGCTCAGCTCCTTGAAATAGCCAAAGCCAATGCAGCTGCCATGTGTGCTAAGGCAGGTGTGCCATTGCCACAGAATCTGAAGCCGACTATAACTCCTGTTGCACAAGCGGATGAAAAAGTTACCAATAGATCATACGGTGTTACAATTCAAGAACTTACTGAGGTAAGTTTTAAAGCAACACAGTTGAAATAGGTGGCAAGCAGGGGTTGTCCTGAGCTGAACCGTGTTCTTTTCAGCTCCAGGGCCCCCTTCTTCCTGAGAAACTTGTCTATAGGGGCTGCCAAGGGAGACCAAAACAGACATGCACCGCACGTGACACAACCCCCTCCCCCTGCCGTATAACAAAACTTTGGCTCCTAAAAATTGTAGCTGGCTGCTAAATTATTTTATTTTTGTTTACATTTTTGTTCACCCAAGTATGGGTTTTCCAGGTGGATATGGTGGACATGGGACAGTATCTGTTTGATGGTCTACTGGAGTCAAATTAAGCTCTTTCACATTTCAATTTTTCCACAAATCGGCGATAGAAGTGGTAGCAAAAGTTCCTATTTGGAAAAGTTCCAGGGAATTTATTTTCCTCAGTCGTCTTAGCATGTACTTAGCATAACAGATAACTCTCTGACGTGACCCTGACACTTTTCGTTACATACTGGTGACTTCTTCAAAGGGTAATGTTAAGAACCGTGATTACAAGCACATATATGTTAGATACGTTGCTAGCCTACTAATTCGTAACAAGCAAAATGGCCACCAGTTTGAAATACTAAACCAAACCATACAAAAAAACAATCAAGAAAATAAACAAATAGATATATTGCAAGAGCAAAGTTTAGATCACACCACTTTATATGGGAAGCACTGGATAGAAATATCTGTGATGTGTTTTGAGATTGCATAAAACACACACTAAGAGAAAAGGTAGTATAGAACGTTTCTAAATTTGAAAGACAGATTGGCAGGATACGGGTCAATTCTCAAAAAAGCAAAAACAAAGAACATACATTGTGTATACTAGGGTGCTAGTGTCCACATTTTCATTTAAACCCGTGGGTGTCAGGAATTAACTAATTGATCCAGTAGGTTTCTTGTTGACAGAGGACTCTGAATCTATCACTACCTGTGATGGAAGACGAGATATTTTCTAATTCCATAATAGTCAAATCTTTAGGATCTTTATTTTGACAGCACAGAAAATGTTTTGGCACACTGTCTCTGCAGTTGATTAATTGCATCTTTCGTGTGTTCTAAAAATCTGGTGAAAAGGGTCCACAATGTCCGGCCAACATATCACAGACCGCATGTGCAAGAAAGTAAATAAACTACCAAAGATGTTTGGCAGTTTATAAACTCTTTTACATGAAAAGTTTTTCCATTATGAGAAAATATTAAATGGTTTGTGGGAGACAGGTGGTGACAAGTTAAGCATCTCGTATGACCACTTTTCTAATTTCCTTACGGTTTTTTATTTTCCGAGAGAATGAATGCGGTTTCTTTCATTTAATAGGCGCAAAGAAGTTCTTAATATTTTTCGCCTTTTTATGAATGATTTTAGGTCATTTGGGAATTGAATCTTTCAAACAGGGATCACTGAAGTAGATCCCCATATTTGTTCAAAATATATTGACATTTTTTAGCTCTTTTGGTTGAATGTGGAGGTGAATATGAAAGAACCGGAGTGACAATTATGGCTTATTTGGGAATTGTATCTTGAAACGACTGAATACCGTTTCTCTTTTTTTTATAGGACTATTTTTCTTGGAATTGGCCAGAAAAGTATCTCTTTGATATCTTTTTAATTGGCACGCTCAATCAATGTATCATCATAACCCTTTAAAATATTTTTTTCTGTTAGTCTCAACAACTGTTAATATATTCTGATTCTAGAGTACAATTCCTTCTAATACGATTGAATTGACTGAATGGAATGTTATTTAGCTGTTTCAATAATGATTACTAGTAGCATTGATTTAGCTGTTGGTTACTACAGACTTCATATGTACATCAGTGATTGATTATTTTATAGTTCTCATCAAAACTTAAAAGAAGGTCCAAAATGACCATAGAAAGGATTAATATCAAAGGTGAAAGTTAACCCCATATTGTATAATACGAAAATGTCATAAGACAGGCACTCACCAATATTCATATAGTTTATTATGTTCTGATCAACATTTCGGCTCCAAATGGAGGCGTTGACATTGGTGAATATATATTTTTATATATGTATGTCAGCCCTTGTCCACCCACCCACTGCTGGATGAATGGCTTCCCAAATGATTTTCCAGTACTGCGGTTGCAAGCCTCTCTTCTCCACACTGCTCTAACAAGTTTTCTGATTTCATCCTCCATCTTACTTTTTTTGGTTGTCGTCTTTAAATCTCTCTTGGAATCCGGTTGAGTACCATCTTTGTCCAACAATGGTCATTTCTTCTTACCATATGTCCGGCCCACTGCTATTTTAATTTCTTCACCCTTGTGGTGTCAGACTTCCTTGTTTCGTTTCGAAACCCATTCATTTTTGTTCCTGTCTCTTTGGTTAATACTCAGCATACATATCTCCCTACTTCTTTGTCTGGCATTTAAATGAGTCCACAGATTTTCTTCTTGGGTTAAAAAATAATCTCTGATAAGAACTGATGGCTATGTACTGTAGATATGTGAAGCTCAATACAAAACAATATAGTGGTGAAGTAAAGTGTTTCAAGTGACAGTATAACTTATTTTATTAATTTATTTATAAAATGTTTTATCAGGAAGTAATACATTGAGAGTTACCTTTCGTTTTCAAGTGTGTCCTGGGCATAAAGTTAAAATGACAAATAATACATGGTTACAAATACTGTTACATAAGTGAACAGGGTATGCATTATATACAAGACATTACATGCACAGTTAAAGATAATATATATATTATAGGCGTATGTAACAGATACAGACCAGATTAAAATGTGAGACAGCTTTAGTATTGAAAGAACGTAGACTCGTGGTGGATGTGAGAGTCTCCGGTAGATTGTTCCAGTTTTGGGGTGCACGGTAAGAGGAGGAGCAGCAGCCGGATACTTTGTTGAGCCTTGGGACCATGAACAGTCTTTTGGAGTCGGATCTCAGATAAGTGCTGCATGTGGGAGGGGTGAGGAGCTTGTTCACATGGGTAGCTTGCGCAGAAAGTATTTGAAAGCAAGACAGGAAAGGTGAACTTTGCGCCTAGACTCAAGTGATGACCAATCTAGTTCTTTGAGCATTTCGCAGTGATGTGTGTTGTAGTTGCATTGGAGAACAAAACGGCATATTGAATTGCAGAGGGTGTCAAGTTTGCTAAGGTGGGTTTGGGGTGCCGAGCTGTATACTATGTCCCCATTGTCAATAATTGGCATTAACATCTGCTGTGCGATACGCTTTCTGACCAGCAGACTTAGGAGAGCATTTGTTCCTGTAAAGTATACCTAGTTTGGCATAGGTTTTGGATGTAGGGTATCAATGTTAATCAATTGATATTCTCTGTACCATACAGAGAATAACAATGGTTTACCAAGTTATATTGTCACTTTAAGCACTTTATTTTACCACTATATTGTTATTTATTGAGCTTCACATATCTGCATGCCCACCAGTTCTCATCAGAGATTAGTTTGGAACACAAGAAGATGATCTGTGGACTCCTTTTCCACATATAGGTGCATAGCACACAATTACGAAGACCGATCACACTTGAATGTTTTTTCTTTCACTGGTAGCGCTTAGGTCACAATCTGGACATGTTTGTGTGTACAGCGGCTTGCAGAATAATTCAGCCCATACCAATCATTTCCCAATTGGTTGAATTACAAATAATGTATGCACATTTTTTTATTCAAAGCTTACAGAGCTGAAGTGGTTAAACTGAACACGGTTGTATGAGGAGGAGGTTAAAATGTCAGCAAAGGGGGAAAACCGGTGAAAAATCCTGGTTGCATAAGTATTCAGCCCATTAAGTCATTACTTGGTAGAAGCACCTTTTGCAGCAATTAGTGCTATGAGTCTTTTTGAACTGGTCTCTACCAGCTCATCGCCGTAGTATGGTGACATTTTTGCCCATTTTTCACAGGAAACTTGATCCAGTTCTGTTAAGTGTCATGGGCATCGTTGATGGACTGCAATCTTCAATTCTTGCCATACATGTTTGATTGGATTCAAGTCAGGACTTTAACTGGGCCTCTCAAGAACATTAATTCTCTTCTTGTTCAACCACTACAGTATGGCTTTGGAGTTGTGTTGCATGTCATTGTCCTGCAAAAATGTGAATTTCCTCCCCAGTTTCCGTCTTGGATGATTCAAACAGGTTTTCCTCAAGGATTCGCCTGTACTTTAAACCATCAATTCTCTCCTCTATCCTAACAAGCTTCACAGGCCCTGTTGAAGAGAAGCATCCCCATAACATGATGTTGCCACCACCATGTTTGACAGTTGGGATGGTGTTAACTGGGTGATGTGCAGCGTTGAAGTTGCGCCAGATGTAACATTTGGAATTTAGACCAAAAAGTTGAATCTTTGTTTGCGAAAAAGCATATAGACGATACTGCAGACATGTGGAACAAGGTTTTGTGGTCAGACGAGGCGAAAATTTAACTTTTGGTCTCAATTGCGTTGCATCTGGCACAAGCCCAACAATTCACATCACCCAGTTAACACCATCTCAACTGACAAGCATGGTGGTGGCATGTCAGAGTAGACAAAGTCTTTTAACAGATTTATATTTAAGGGATCGGTCAATAGGCAAAACAAGGCAGTGAAATCAAATGAGGTTTATTCGGATGAAGACCTCGGAAATACACAGAAATACACATTACAAAACTATACACACTTACTAGGGTCTGGCTAATGAGAGCTACCTTTCCGAGGTGCAGGGCGCCCTCTTACCACAAATAGAACCTTGTTCTGTACGTCCTGGACTGAAATCCAGCAGAAAATCCTGACCGGGACCTGGTCCCGAACCCCTGGAACCAATTCCATCAGAAAATCCTGACCATAACTGCTAGTTCGCTAGAGTTTGAGAACTTGGCAGCAAAAGACAGGACTTGGTCTCTGCGAGGCAAGCTTTTCAGGCTTCAAAATTAAGCCGGTCGCTCTGTTATTTTAAACTGAGCAACTTTGAAAAACCTGCCGTAGCTTCATCGACTCCCGATTGGTTGCGCTACTCTCCTGGTCAGCACCTTTCATACACTGCTGAGCTATCCCCAGAACGGGGGGGGGGGGGGGGGGTGAGGAGCAGCCAGTCAGAGAAGGGGAATCTCTCCCCACCAGCCAATAGAAAGAGGGGCTCGACCCTCGGCTGACGTCAGGGGAGTAGGCGTGCACAGAGGCTCGAAAGCTGGGTGAGCGGGAAATATGATTTTAGCCAAGAGAATCAGTCTCTATATGGCTGCATCCTCTCTGGCTAACTCATTGTCTCCTGCTGGGCCGGCTCCACCAGGTCTGGCACTGACAAAGGGTGTCCCCTTGCAGGCTGGACCTGGCCATTCGCCTTTTCTCACTAACCAAGTGCTTTCACACCTCTGGACATCCTCTCCCCTTTGAACTACGGACCCTATGTAGACTTGCTGGCACTGTAACTGGTCGCCCGGGCAAGCTACATTGAGCCTTATAATAAATGTATAAAATATTGAAACACATTTTAATGCATAGACTCATGGCAGTGCTGGATATATGACTGGGATATCGGAGCCCGAAAGCAGGAGTCTGGTGGACACGGCAACCCCGGTGTAATTCTACTCGCGTAACGGTAGATCATGCCTGCACGTCGGGTAGAATTAATGTTCTACCAGTAGCTCTGGTTCTAGAACTCCTGCAAACAAAAGAATTGCATTCTTACCCAAATATCCCACCTAAAATTCTCACACACAGTTTCATGAGTCTAGGATACAGGGAACATGACATAGGAAAAAACAGGGGGTTTCTTATTTTCCAACATGTATCGTCCCTGGCTTATGGAGGTACCAGGGACCCTACGGGTTCAGGGGTACCAGAGGGCTTAACCTTTATTAGATAGCCTGATTCCCCCCTCCCGTCATATGGCAACAACATGTTATGGGGATGCTTCTCTTCAGCAGGGACTGGGAAGCTTGTCAGGATAGAGGGGGGAACGGATGGCGCAAAGTGCAGGCGAGTCCTTGAGGAAAACTTGTTTGAATCAGCCAAGACTCTGAAACTGGGGAGAATATTCACATTTCAGCTGGACAATGACCCGAAGCACAAAGCCACACTGGAGTGGTTGAACAAGAAGAGAATTAATGTTCTTGAGTGGCCCAAGTTCTGGCTTGAATCCAATCGATCATTTATGGCGAGACTTGAAGATTGCAGTCGGTCGACGATCCCCAACAAACTTATCAGAACCAGATCGATTTTTCCCGTGAAAAATGGGCAAAAATGTCACGATCCTGCTGAGCTAGTAGAGACCAATCAAAAAGACTCAAAGCAGTAATTACTGCAAACAGTGCTTCTATCAAGTACTGACTTCAGGGGCCGAATACTTTTATTTCTTTTTGAAGGAAAAAAAAATTCCCCTTTGCTGACATTTAACCTCCTCATACAACAGGGTTCCGTTTAACCACTACAGCTCTGTGGCTTTGAATAAAAATAGTTTGAAAAAAAAATGTGCATACATTATTTGTAATTATAGGCTAAAGCTGTTAAATTCCGGGCATTATTGAATTCCCTGCTCTCTGATTGGATAATGTCTGGAATTTTAACCAATCAGTAATGGCCCGGATTTTTTGGCACCCTTCCAAGTTTTTCAGCCAATCATCTTTCAGTTCTCATTCACAAAGAGTGAAATTAGTTCTCCGACAAGGGAGGTGATTGGACAGCAGGAGGCAACAGCACGGCACTGACTCTTCCCCCCTCCCTGTCTAGGGGTCAGCAGAGTGTTTTATTGGTGTGGGTGTAGAGGGGGCAGCAGAGTCTGTTTTGTTGGTGTCTGCTGTGTGTTTTGTTGGTGTCTGCTGTGTGTTTTGTTGGTGTGTGTGTCTGCAGTGTGTGGGTTTACAGGGGGCTGCAGTGGGTGTGGAGAGGGGGCTGCTGGTGTGTTTTGTGGATGTGAGCTGGCAGAATGTTTTGTGTGTGTCTGCAGTGTGTGTTTTGTGGGGTCAGATGGGGGCTGCAGTGTCCTCAGTGTGTATTTTGTGGGTGGAGGAGGGGTGCAGAGTAGTGGTGTACCGAGTACCCGGAATTACCCAGTACCCGGCGTTACCCGGCACATTTCCAGCTACCCGGACATTACCCGGACCAGGTAACTGAGAAGTGGGCCCGGCGTCGGTAATGTTAGGGTAGCTGAAAATAATCACATCAATTACCTGTGGTAGCATCAGAAGTGTGTCTTCAGCCGACGTGGGACAGCAGGAATCCATTCCACAGCACTGCAGCAGGTAAGGTGTGTGTGTGTGTGTGTGTGCGCACGCGCGCGCCCCGCCGGGGAACCACGTGACAGGAGACGGAGCGTTCCTATGGACTCCATCTGTTCAATAGAAACGTTCCGTCTCCTGATTCCCCCTGCGGCTCACACACTGCTTACCTGCTGTGGAATGAATTCCTGCTGTTCCTAGATGTCGCCGCCACCCTTGCAGGTAAGTGAAAACCCGGGTACCCGGCAGGGTAGAACTATTGATTTTGGCCGGGTACCCGTTACCCATTTTTTCAAAACTCACTACCCGGTACAACACTAGTGCAGAGTGTTTTGTGTGTGTCTGCAGTGTGTGGGTTTACAGGGTGTGTGTTTTGTGGATGTAGAGGGGGCAGCAGTCTGTTTTGTTGGTTTGTGTGTGTCTCCAGTGTGTTTTGTTGGTGTAGAGGGGGCTGGTGTGTCAGTGGTTGTAGAGGGCGGAGGTGTGCGTGTGCGTGCGTGTGTGTGCAATTTTCTTTACTTACAAGTGTATCTTTTTTTTTAATGAAAAATGTAAATAAGAATAAAAAAAAATAAGCCTACATTTTGCCTATAATAGTAATAATCCCCGCAAACAGGGCATTACTGGCCAATAATGCCCTGGCTGGAATAAAGTCCCTTGGCTTCGCCTTGGGCCTTCAACTATTCCAGCCAGGGCATTATTGGCCAGTAATGCCCTGTTCTGAGGGGATAATTACTTTATTCAATTCATTAATAATTAATTCAGCAATTTGTGAATACTTCTGCAAGCCTCTGTTTGTCGACTACTGTTAAGAAAAGAAAAAAACTAAACGTCTGGTATTCTAGGATATTTATGCAGTACTCTACTACTAACAGAACCTGCGAATCTAATTACACGTGTGATAATGTATAATTATTCAGATCGGTAAGACTTATTATGGAATAAATATTTGTGTTAGGAACTTGAGAACTGAATGGAGCAGCAAACAGAATTAAAGGCACTGGTCATAATCTACATGTATTACATTGAATATTGGTGTTTAAAATACTTTCCCTCATAAACATATGCGGGAAATATCAAAACGGTTTATTGACTTTGCTTTAGGTGCAAAATAAACATGACAAGCCTGTTATAATAACATTTGCACTTATTCAGCTGCATAGACATTCAAATTAATGGTTTAGTCCCGCCAACAACCGAAATTAATCCAGTGGCTGTGACTGTTTTATGGGTTAAATCTACGTAACTTTCTATTTTTATTTGCAGAACTCAGACTGCTTTATGTATTTTTAAATCATTTGTTAAAGTTGTTTTGCTGGGGTATGGGTTATTTCCTCTTGCTGCTTTCTTGTGTGTTATGTCACTGTGTTCTGAACAAGATCTTACATGATCAAAGCCCCCTCCTTATCTTTATTAGTCCTCTGACCGGGACAGGGTGAGCTAAAATTACAGCAAACACCAGTTAAAATAACCCCGCCCTCACATAATCCTGACAGTTTTTTTACTGTGTGTTGTTTGGTTTTACTGCATTCTTGATTAGAATTATTTTAATTTTTTTACAGAAATGTAAGCAGATTCAACAGAGCAAAGAAGACGACGTGATTATAAATAAGCCTCATGATTCTGATGAAGAAGAGGAAGAAAGGCCTTTTTACAATCACCCTTTCAAAGTCAATGAGCATAAACCTATTTCCTTTAGCTTATTGGTAAGTACCTTCTATTGTACATTCTTTCTAATTGGCATTGAAGAATAAAATGTTAAACTGACGGCAGTCACACAAAGTGAGTTTCCAATAGGTGGAATACCAGCTTGTGACCAACATTTGAAAGGTCAGTGTTTTGTCTTAGTAGCCGAGATAATAATCCACACTAAACTTTGTTTACCACATGCATTAAACTATTAGCAGAGGTAAAGTGTTTTTTGAGGAATAGCATGGGAGGTTCAGAGAAATGTAGATGCCTGAGGCTAAATGGAAATACTGTTATAGAATGTGAAACACAGCTTTTTGAATGTATGCAGCATTTGAGCACTCACTTAATGTTGTATTTTAAAAAAAAGTGTGCGAGAACATATATAAGAAAAAGGCAATGACCTAAAGTTTTGTAACATGACACACAAAACTAGATTAGTCATTTGCCGATTTATGGGATTCGTGATCTCATAGCTAGGTATGTTCCCCAACATTTTTGTTTTATCACTGTTGTGTTTCTCATTCTTACAGTATAGTGTTACTATGCATAATGTATATATCTAGCTATATAGGCCCTATTTTATTTATAAATGAAGCTTACTATACATTCAACTTCATAAACCATAAGAATACATGCACTGCACTAATGAATGAAAATGAATACAAAATGTAAGTGAGTACCATCATGTTCTGTAACCATGTCTACTTCGAAGTAATGTCTCCTATGTGTAGCTAAATATACACTCAATCCTGCAGAGGCATCATGGCTCGAGTCGGAAGCACTCCAGAGATACCTCCTAATACAATGTGTTGGTTTTTGACAATTCTATTTACTTCCATAGACAAAATGGGGTTACATCCTGTGTTAATGCTATTTTCTGGGGTATAGTAATGTACACAAACGTCATTTAAACATTAAAGGTTTCCCACCACCCTCCTCCCTTAGGCCGTGATTATAGTGCATGTGACGGTGTGTGCGGCGCAATTAAAATGCTGTGCCTCTATCAGGCCGGCCATAGTGCGCATGACAAAGAGCGACCGTGCAGCTGAATTTTGAGCCTACACATAATTTTGTTTTTTGCGCACCGGCCGCAATAAGAGAGCGGTTATGCCATTGTGGGCGAACCAGCCTCATGACATCACGCCCACGCCTCCGCATCAGAGTGCAGGGATCGCTGCAGGTGCACGCGACGCCATGCGCTCCGTTGCGCGTGCGTGCTTGTACTATAAAGGATGCCTTAGACGCGTCCAGACCTGTGCTTAAACGATGGCGCGGGTCTGAAGACGGTGGTGGGTACCTGTAAAATGTAAATTTTGTCTGTACATATTTTTGTGTCTGTGATGAAGCTGTATCGAAACAGATCTTTTTGTGTTTCTCAATATGATTGAATACATTTTTGTGGTGTGCTGGAGTTCTGTTTTTGATATTTAGTCTTGTTCTGGCCCGGGTAATTCCAGTTTATGGCACCAACCTTCCTAAACTTACACTTGAATTTTTTTATTTGTTCTTTGGATATCTTGTTGAATTTTCTACTGGTTTTTCCATCTGTTTTTTTTTTTTATCGGAGCATACAGAATAAACGGCTCCAGTGGTTCATTCTATTATTTCTTTAGATATTTTACTGAATAATATAGAATTGCATTGCTAATTGACAGACTGTTCATCGAAGTGACTATGGGGTATCTGACATTTGACTGTTTATTTTTAAGAATCCAACTATAAAGCCAGCGCCAAAAACACCGGTAATTTTGACAAAAGAGTTCCCAGTATCGTCTGGATCTCAGCACAGGAAAAAAGAGGCAGACAAAGTCTACGGCGAGTGGGTCCCAGTAGATAAAAAGACTGAAGAAAGCAAAGATGATGTTTTCACTAACACAAATCTTTCACAGGTAAGGGGTACCATGCTTATGTTTTTGTTTGAAACATTGGCAGTTGATTCTTAAATTGCTTTTCTAGAATGTACATAGAACAGACATATACAGGCTTTTGCACTTTGTATAAAAGTTTTGTGTTGTGTTGACAGTCCCATCAACACTATTGCCATCCATTGTGAAACTTTATAAATGCAACTAAAGGAAATTTCTTTGGTAGCAGCAAGAAGATAGGCATTTTGATTCTTAATAAGTGATGCAGATTCACAGAAATGACATCCAATTCCATACATTCCTAGCCTTTGGAACATACGGTTAAAAACGTATTTGTCATAATGAGAAAAAGATCAGCTTATTAAATGTTCTAGGAAGCTAGTTGTTTTTTTGTATATTAGAGCAGCGATGCTCAACTCCAGTCCCCCAACAGGTCAGATTTTAAGGATATCCCAGCTTCAGCAAAGGTGGTGCAGTTGAAGACTGAGTCAGGTTCTCAGGATATCCTAAGTTCAGCACAGGTGGCTCAATCAGTGCTGAACTTGGGATATCCTTAAAACCCGACCTGTTGGTGAGGGGTCTTGAGGAATGCAATTGCCCACGCTTGAGCTAAGACACCTTTAGTTCATGCAGTCTTTTTTTCCCCATTGGCTCCCTAAATGAAAAGCTATAGATGTTTTTGTTTTTTTAGTGTAATATTAGTTTATATTTTTCTTGGTCCCTTTTTCAGATTGTTCATAATATCAAAGAACCCTCTGAATTTTTTTTTGCTAAGCACAAATTCTGTGAAAATGATAAACGTGGATGTAACCAAATGGAAATGTACAATGTCCATTTCACTCTTGATTAAATTATAATTTTAAAACACTATTAATGCCACAACATTTTAGGTTTATACAATTTAGTAGAGCGCAAAAAAATCCTTTTTTTTTTTTTTTTGTCTCAGATATTTAATCAGAGCAGTTTCTTTTAAAACAGGTGAAAATGCATTTACATTGTTTTCATCTTATTTTAATTTGGATATTGTTTTCAGTCAGGGTTCTCTTCCGATGTTTAAATAAAAGATAATGTGGTTGATTTAATTTGTAATTTAGAGGAGTTTATTTAAATGGAAAAACAAGATGGAGGAATGTTAGTCCAGTCCTCTTGCCGCACACAGAACATGTAATGATGAGTTGATTGATGTTCTACGGAAATAAATGGTCTTGTAATACTTCAATGGAGTTTTCTTTGGACTTAGGGGTTTGTCAATTTAGAAGTTTATAATAATAATCAGCACTATGTATAGTTTAGTCAAAATTAATTTCTTCCCCAGTTTTTTGTTAGATTAAATGACTGTGTGATACATGCATTTATAAATACATCTTGCAATATGGCGTTTTTTTGTTTTACAGTTCTAGAATTGTTTGAGGAAGGTGGATTAACCACACTTATATACCTGTTGCCAAACCAACGTTCTGATGGGCTGTGACCCCCTTCTTTAATGGCCTCACATGGACCTAATGCTTCCAGATCCTGAGTTCTGATTGGTTGCAAACTGGTCATTAAAGAACACTAAGGACTGATTTCTTACAACTACAGGAAAATAAAGCAAAGAAAACCAGCCCCCAGACGTGCAGAAACAATGTACAGTTCAACAAAACAATGGACATATAAATATTTCTTTTTGTGTGCAACGTTCTGAAGCTGCCCAGCATGACAATGAGCTCTCCTCGTTTCTCTGTAATGGTGCCCAACATTCAAAAGAGGAAAAAAGTCAGTAACAAGCTTATCAGTTGTAGTGGAAGTTTAATATTTCAAAGGAGGGGTTTTCTATCTTTTTGCAGATCAGAGGTTAATAGAAAGGCTTGGACTTGGTCTGTTTTTGGTTACTACGATCACATGCTCATACACACATCCAACTTCAGTTTAACATTAATTTGCTTGGAAATCCATTAGATGAAATGATTGTGCATGAAATAACAGAAATAGCAAAGTGGTATTTTTTACCCAAAGTTCTTAAATTGTACTTTCTGCACTGAAAATGATTATAAGCTCATTTTGTTTCTTAGTGTTATTTCACTTTGAAAAAGGCCCAGATGCTTGTAATATTCTGCATATGTACTGTATGGATGAATAGTAACTCAAAACTGCCCCTCCAATTGAAAACGTGTCTTTTCTTTGGAGTGGAAAAAGCTATACCATAATGAAGCTAAAGGCATTATAAGCATTACTAAAACAGACATGAATATATGAACATGGGGCTTGTGTGCAGTTTGTTTAATCCATAGGGTATCTTGATTAGAAATCACCACCCAGTTGCAGCGCTCCATCTGTAACTGCATAGTGATTCAAGGAAGCCCCACAATGTGGAAAGAAGAGCACAAACTAAAGCTCAACTATGACCACCATTTTAATGTGGTTGGTCATGGTTCTTCTCATTCATAAATTTACATTATTTAACATCTCTTTAGTTTCATGGTGCAGTCAGTGGACTATCCTTGGCCTTTTGAGCTACACTTAAGCTCACAGATTCAAGTTTTTAATTTGACGTGCTTCTAAAAAGGTCACATGCTAATGTCACATTTCATTGTTATTTCACAACTTGTCTGAAGTAATGCACTAAATGTGAGATTCGTCATAAAGCTTTCTGACTTTTACACCATTACAATATTTACACATTGCTGATAGTTCTTTAGTTGTGGATTTTGTTTACCTTCACCTTTTGAGCTCACTTTGGTTTTGAAATTGGTAAGCGATCAGAAAGTTGTCGCCTGGAGGAAGTGGACAGATAACTGACTAACGAGCAGAAGGAAGATAATAAGGAAATCGCAAATCTAGCGGGAATTAGTCTTCATGCCATAAACGTCTCTTGAACTTCTGAAGAACTACGGGTTGGTGACAGAGACAATTACCATGAAAATTCCTTCTGAATTAAACGATTTCAGGCTCCATAGACGAGTGGTTGGGTTGCGTCTTAGGCAGAGAGAAACAAACAGTCAAACTATGCACCACCCACTATAATAATGAAGAACACACTATTTCATATTTTGCTGATGGGAGAAAGAGCAGTCATGTGGTGGAAGACCATAAGTACACACATTTCCCCCTTTTTTTTTTTCTTCCTTTTTTTGGGGGGACGGCTATCTTCTATTGAGGGTCCTTGTGGATTAATACAAATAACATCTCTGCAATTCAAATGTGTGTTGAACTTCGGAATAGAAAACGTCACGGAGCAAAACTTCTATACATTGTGTACATCTTTGTTGAAAAGCCCTAACATCGCTACCTGTCAATGTATTATGGTTAACCTATACCAGGTGTGGCTAACTCCTGTCCTCATGGCCACCAAAGGGTCAGGTTTTCAGGCTATCCCTGCGTCAGCAAAAGCGGCTCAGATGAAAAATGAGCTGCTGATTGAGCCACCTGTGCTGAAGCAGGGATATCCTGAAAACTTAACCTATTGGTGGCCCTTGGGGACTGGAGTTGGCTACCCCTGACCTATACTATAATGAATAAACGAGTCATTTTCATGTACCTTGTGATATGTTTATTACCATAATATAGCTTTGTAGCTTGAGATATGTGAAGAAATAATTTTATTTAAATTCTGTATACATTGATTTTGTTTTGGGTAAATATAAAGTTAAGCTCAACACGTTTTCCAGTACATAATTGCTATTAAAGCTTGTGACTCTTAAAAACTGACTTGTTATTTTGCATTGTATTAAATGGCTGGGATACTGTAGGCCCTCATCTCTCCACAATATTATTACAACAAGTATGGCAAACAAGGAATAATGTCGTGGCTACAAAATGTAAGACACTTATTTGTAAAGAAACTCACTATTTTTCCTAGACTTATAGGATTTATATTGTCCTGTAAAGAAACTGATATTTTTTTTTCACGTTTTGAAATTCATTGGGCTGTACCAACATGAAACGCAAACATAGTTCGTCTGCAGTTTGAAATGCAAACGTAGATTTTCAAGATTACATAGTTTGCTACCTTCAGAGATCAACTTCAAATCAGTGAATGTGCTACATGGACTCGACATAGTTACTATATAGTTGGAAGCACCCCAGCTTTTTGTTAATTAGTTTCTATGAAAGTGGTTAGAAACTGAAATAAAATAACTAAATTAAAGTTTCCATATACAATAAATGTCATCACAATGAGGGTATTGATAAATGTAATTGTAAATTCCCTTTTTGTATTTTTTTTTTTTTTTTTTTATTAGCCTTAGGTCGGAAATCTTTAATCCGTCATACACTAAAATCTCAACATAATTTGCTTCCCATAGAATCCCTTCCGTTTTGGTCAGTCACCCCTTGGTGATGTTGCACTTGCGAGTAACACTGGCTTAAAGTAAGATGAATCTCGTGTGAAGAATGTGGTTTTGAAATCATATATACTTTCATGTTGGTCCCCTAACGGTACTAGACTCTGACAAAAAAAAATATATATATATAAACAGCATACATGAAAGATGTACCCTTTTTTGAAAGGCTTTGCATTGTGAAAGTAATGCCGTTCTATGTCAATCAATTTTATAGCGTCCAGTTACAAAACACCTGCTAAATTGTGAGAACCCTTTGTGGCTTACGAAGGAGTTGATTACTTGCTTTCTTGAAGTGCTACTGCACATACAAGTATAAAGTCATTAACTTTTACCATTTTGTTCTGTTTTTTTGAGGGTGTTTTTTTTTTTTTAAGATGCTTAAACATTGCAAAGATATGTAACCTTTGCTCTATTAAGTGTTATTCGTGAAAAAAACATAATATTCTGTCAAATTGAGCATTACAGATGACCTCTCTAATGGACAAAATCCACAGTTGTATTTAACTCAATTTAGAACACATCTGTGTAATCCATCCAGCGCCAGAGAGACCTGCAATGCCTTGCACAATGGACGCTCCTGGTAGTAGAGCAGTTGATGCTACTTGTAAATATGTTTCTATTGTAAATTGGCTCAATATGTATTCAGGAATGGCTGTACATACAGATTCAGTTATGTTAAAATGTATAAAAATTGTTGAATAATGGGCTGATTATTAGTGTGCTTTCATTTTAAATACGAAAGTCTCCCTATTTTTATTGGGATATGATCTTTTTTGTGAAGAGCTGTATGAGTAACCTTTAATTTTTTGTTTGTCTACCCACGACCTCTTTCGGCAGTCATTGCTGTTATGCAGGTTTTCTGTGGTTAATAAAACTTTCCCTTTCAGTCCATCCTTTTATCTCCTTCAGTCCATCCTTTTGTCTGCCATGTTAGGAAATTGTTGCTCATTAAAACTGATACAGACTCATTTTACAGCTTATGTTGATGTAATGGACAATGTTGGTATTCTATTAAATGATTTTGTCTGTCACCGGTAGGTAAAACATTTTCTGCCTGACTTTGTCTTTTGTGACTAATATTCATTTGACACCCCATACGCTTTTCCATGTAGCATAAGATAAAGATAATTAATAACCACTTTACAGCAGCAACAGGATAGCTAATGCTGGGTTTAAATTGGGTTAGTCGCCTTTATAGTTAACAAAGATCTTTAATTGCTTTGTGCACCATACTAAGCACCACAAATGGTTTACTTTAGGTTGTTACATTACATTTTTTAGGTGACAGCTGTGCTTGGAAACAACTAGAGTACAGTAGCATCTGTATTCAAACTGCAGCTACATGTGCAATACTCTATGGCAGAAAAAATCTCAACATTAGCAAATTACAGTGAATCCCGTCATGTGAGAACTGCTTCTGATGAGAAATCGTTGACATCAAGTATCCTGTTCTTGAAAATGTTTCTTCTTTTTTTTTTTTAGTGTCTCTGGTAATGCCATTTTGAATAGTAGTACAGAGAGAGTTCAATCATATTAGTTTAGTGTTCAACTTTCCTTAATTCATCACCTGAACAGTAACATCAAAACAATGAAACACTGTTTTTATTGAAGCATTTAAGCACAGGGCAAATTGCAGCTTGGGCTCATGCTGTAGAATTCAGAGAAGTGCTGAGCTTAGATACTAATCCGAACAAGGAAGTGGTTTCAAACCATGGTGTTAAATATGGTCTTTATAATATAATAATGAATCAAGTCTGTCAAGAGGCAGTCCTTGTAAAGCAATAATTATTTATTAAAAAAAAAAATATGGAAGGGCCATTTAAACTGATGGTCTCAACAATTAATTATATTCTTAACGTAGCAGCTTCTAATACAGGATTACAACCTAGAAAGTTGAAATATTCAAAGTGCAGCAAGTTGAAATTTCAAGTATACGTTCTCAAAATGTTTCATTGCAAGTGAAGCAGTTAACTGTTTGAAATATCATATTTTTAATAGAATACATGTTAGTGTCTAACTCCCGGTTACATAGTTCCTTGTGAAATTAACATTTTCTGCTGGGATTAAATATTTATACAAAACATGCAGCATCCTTAAAAATAAAATAATGCTTAATAACTCAGTTCTGAGCACTTTCAGACATTGGAAGCTGTGGAGCTCAATTGTTTTAACTGATACCCAACAGGGATTAAATCTTTGCGTGTACCCTTTTTTCTATTGTCCTCTTTGAAGAGGGGTTAACACAAATTCTGAGGGGTTTAAAGTTTTCAGTAGGTAAGGCAATAGTTCATGGCCTATGTTTGCTGCTGTATAGTTTGCCAGGAATGGGTTAATGGGCATTGTCAAAGTTATGCTGCAAACATTCTGGGAGAACCAAAATCTGGTTTAATGGCGTCCATCCCACAGCACAGGGGTGGGCAACTCCAGTCCTCAAGGGCCACTACCAGGGTTTCAGGATATCCCTGCTTAAGCACAGATATTTGACTGTGCCACTGATTGAGCCACCTGTGCTGAAGCAGGGATATCCTGGAAACCTGACCTGTTGGTAGATCTTGAGGACTGGAGTTGACTACCCGTGGCATTTACACATGGCCAGATTATTGATTTGACATTCTTGGTATATTGTTACCAATTCTGAACATCTTGACGGTGTCCTATTTTTATTTATTTTTTTAAATATGGCCATATACTGTAGTATGTTTGACTTATTCCATAAACCTTCAATTAAGCAGTAAAGAGTGCATCTGTATCAGATTTATTGCATGTGATTGCAAATACGATACATCTTAAAGTGAGACCGGCTGTAATAGACTAATGGTTAAATATTTCTCACCCATGCTTTTCCTTTTGTAAAATTCAACCAATTATAAATGACCCTTTTCTAAAGAGGAGCACTAGAATCGTTGTTTGTATGAAAACAATTGTTTTTTTCTTTTCTTTTCTGTACCGTGCTGAAAATAAATAAAAATTAAAAAAAAAGGTCAACTTGATGCGAACAGTTTTGTGCTTGCCTGTCTGTGGAAATTAATTTTGAACCCCTGTCAAATACTAAAGATGTTAAAATGACCCATATTATAGAGACTAACACACGATGAGCCCTTCTTCCTGCAAAGGCGTTTAACATGTTTTGGGGTTTATTTTTTGGGGGGGGGGGAATGGACGCTTTGGGACTGTAAACCTATGATGCATCTGGTATGCACTTAGATGGAAGACAACGTATACTCTTGACTGTTAATAGTTAAAAGCCTTAGAATTTGTCAGTCATTGTGTGCTCACTAAGTGATGCGAACTGGGTGTTTCTACACTCTTCCTGCCGTCAATAGGACTGTTACATCTTTTGTTCAGATCCTTTGGCTCTACTTTTTAATTGTCCAACAAATGCTCTGTGAGATGTGGGTTTTTTTTTACACTAGCTTTTCAGCAATTCACAAATCTGTTTTTTTTTTAGTTTTTGCAACTCATTATGGCCGATTTACCTTCCCATGTTACATACAAAAAAATATATATTTTATTAATGTATTGATGCTATTTGGCTTCCTTACGAAAACGCCATTACCTTTATGGTGACAACTACTTTAACAATGTTTTTGTTTTTTTCCAAATTAATATCCACATTTATTTTACTACACTCCATTTTAGCTGGTGGGCTAATTTTGGTGATGGCATCATTCCTTGCTGGAAGAATAAAGGGTGATAGCTGGTAAAGTCTGATCACAAAAAAAAAATTAAAGACTGCACATGCCCATCAAAACATTTGGTTGCAATTAAATATTTTACATACTTGTCCAATTGACTTCATTTACCCCCTATCAACCATTTATTCTACAAAAGAATATAGTTTTGCTATTGGACGTCTTCACTTTAGCTCCCAGTACACAGAATTGCTTTTGTTCCTGGTATCTGCCATGTTCCTTTGTGTTGACTGTCCTTTGCAGACCAAGAAGCTTTCACCGGAGAATCCTTCCCCATCCATATAAGGGTTTTATGCACCATTAAGATGGACTGGTGATCAGTATCGGGATGCAGTATTGTCTTGCGGGCTTTCTGTTTCTTGAGCTGTGATACTTTCCAAAGGTGGATCCCAAACATGTTTGCCTATTTTAGCCTGAACGGTTTCACGATCGTTTCTTGATAACTGTGTCTTTGTGGATTGAGAAACGTAGGCAATCCCTTTGCACCTGGGTCAGATTAGGCTGATTTTTACTTTTAAGATCAAACAATACAATGTGACAGTCTATAACCTTATGGGAATATTACATTCATCCACAGCCACATAGTCTAGATCCAGTAAACCTAAATAGCCATTTATAAAGTAATGGGTTTTGCCGTTGATTTGACCAATGCTTCCTCTAAAGGATTACAAAAAGATTCAACTGATCAACTATTGTACTTCACATACGAAGCTTTGTATTCTTAAGAAACCCATGCAAACGAGTACTAAAGTGAGACTTTATTGCAGATTTTTACTTTTCTTAAAGGAGCAGTTCATGCTCCCGGCCTCTAAAATAAACAACCCTCAATGTATAAGCGATATTTAGGCTTTAGCGTACTCCTGGTCCTCCACAATATTCCCGTTTATTATTACACTTGAGTAAGACGTGAGCTTCACTGTACAGTAGAATTTCATCTGAAGGACCCAGGTGCTGGGCCCCTAAAAGTATCACAACCTGCAGCAAATTAGCATTACTCCAAACATGGCAACCACAGCATGGTGATGTGATATGGGGGGGGGGGGGGGGGGGGTCTTTTCTCAATGTAGGCATTATATAGCATGAGCTACTGCTTTTTGTAAATTTCCATAACAAGGATGTAATTCAGATTCCTTGACTTCTATTCTCCCCACTCCCCCCCCTCCCCCCCCAGGCAAAATTGAGCAGTTATTTGATCCACAATTCGTTATACACAACAAAACCATAACATCGGTCACTGAATTCAGCGCTGGTGTTTCAACACCTCACAACAGAGCCATCATGTAACCAACGGAAACACCACTGTATGGTCACTTAGTGTTGTTAAATGTAATATTGCTATAAAATGTTAAAAGTTACATGTTTTCTTTCTTTCTAGCCGGTGGACATCACTTCTGCAATGACTGAACGAGCAGTTGCCCAGACGCGGCTAACCGGAAATCCGTTTGATCTGGAAGCCCTATGCATGCTAAATCGTGCACAGGAACAGGTTTGTGGCAATCTTCATACCCTTACGTGGAAGATGCATGCTTTGCTTTTACAATGCCGCTTCGGAAAGTATCATTTGGGCCATCCTAGTGTTTGCAAAATTATAACACACCGACACAGCAGAGCCGGTGGAGGCGAAAAGGATTTTTAAACGGACGGGCATCCTGAAAATGAAGAACGTTGATCAAATGGGGTCGGCGGCTTCCCTGCAGGTAGGAGAAATGGACAGACTTGATGGACCGCGTCATCTTGCCTGGTGACCGTTTTTAGGCTTCTATGTGGATAATCAATAACTAAAACAAGGAAATATGGCAGACAAATACATTTCCATCTCATTAAGCCATCTATTATCAGCCGCTCCAAACTATTTGAACTGAATCAGCAGAGAATGGCTACTTTGAAAATCGGGGATTGCTCACGGTACACAAAGTTGGATGGGCTATTGCATATAAAGGGAAGGGCGGCTTCACGCTGCAGCGTTTGGATGAACACTTCATCATGAAAGCGGCTGATGAGTTTTCAGGTAGTAAGTAATAAGGGGTGCGGGAGTGGCCAACTCCAGTCTCAAGGGCCACCTGCAGATTAGGTGTTCAGGATATCCTTGCTTCAGCACAGGTGGCTCAGCTGATCACTGATTGAGCCACCTGTGCTGAAGCAGGGATATCCTGAAGACCTAACCAGTTGGTGGATCTTGAGGACTGGAGTTGCCCACTCCTGCAGTTATGTAATTCCACATGTAGATCAGGTGGCTGTAGTGCTCCATTTGTCACAAGTAACACATTTTTATCAGAACAAAAGCCAGTTTAATGTGAAGCACTTGCATGGGTTTTTTAAGCTTACCTGTACTGTGATTCCACAACCTCCAAGGACTCCCAGGCTCCCAAGATATTTGTAGTTTTTTGTGTGCTGGTTTTGACACACACAGACTACATATGTGGCAGCGGGGTCACAAATAGCCAAAATGGATACGTTGCCAGCTTTCTCTTGGCGGCCGGCGCGTGCTCTGACCCCGCTGCAATTTTGTGTCCGCCGGGCAAATATTCTTACCCGATGGATAAACCCGCAAATAGGAATTGGCAGTGGAAAGGGCGTCTATGGAAGCCAGGGCTTGCATAGAGGATGGGGGACCGTGGATCCGCTTCGGGAAACCCACTGGTCCAGGTATGTTTAAACAGGCTGCTGCTTCAATGAATAATTGTGTAGTAAGTGCTCAACATACCTACTCAGACATGGCACTGGGATCACGGAAGCCAGGGCAGCGTAGCACACTGCACATGAAGCGCGGTTTTAGCTTATTGCAGAGATTGCTCTAGTTTGGTTACTTAAAATATGGTATTGGCATATCACTAGCAGTAAGTACGCAATTGTGGCAAACGACACATGGAGGGAAAAGTAGATGCAGCCGTCTTTAACTCCAGAGAGGCCGTCACTGGCCGTGCATTGCGAAGAATGCTTTTCTATTTGCTTTATACAACGCTATCAAAAGTATGTGCACCATCGAAGTCTTCCCCAGAACAAGCAACAATTTCAGCATTTACCCTTGAAGTTTAACCGCAGTATTTCATATTAAAAACAATATTGAGGGAACAAATTGCATCAGGTACCGTGGGAGACCTTTTTTTTTTTTTTCTGGCCCATGATTATACCTGTGAACTAGTAAAGTAATATTTCCATTTTTCCTTAGTATAGCAATTGTATCCTTTTGTAAAGCTCCTCTTATAGCTTGTCCAGCCGTTACGAAATTACAGTATGGCTGATTCTTCTGTTCTTCATTCTGCTAGTACTGTATATCTTTTTCTGTTCTCTTCATTTGGATTATCAGTACAATCAGATGGGGCCGGTGCTGGGTGTGATTACTGACAAGTAATGGTATTAAGAAAATCTTCTGCTATTTCATTTCTAAACGATATAATCTCCTTTTGCACTTAGATTGATGCCTGGGCCCAGTCTACATCAATACCTGGCCAGTTCACGGGGAGCACAGGAGCACAAGTCCTGACTCCAGATGAGATCAGTAACAGCGGGCCACAAGCCTGGCTTAAAAAGGTATCTGACCAGCCAACAACTGTATTAGTATAATTTGTACTCGTTTGTATTATCAACATATGAATAACCTATTATAGCGCACAGGAAACAGTCAATAATTGGGTAGTGCTGGCTTCTAATATATTAACGCCATAAACTGTCTTGTACCGTGTCTTGGTCACCGTTTCACATGTTTAGGTAGGTCCAATAGATGCTTTTAATGCTTTAATGTGTATTTGTATGAAAACTAAACCTCACATCTAGGTAACATGTCCAGTTTCCAGGAAATATGTTGCATCACTTTCAGAATTTCACATAAAATAGATCGTTAATATTTGCGGTTCCCATTATCGAGGAGTTAGATTATTTTTTGCATTGTTATCCATAATTTTCCTGTGATGTGCAGGTTAAGCTTTCAGCCCGTCAGCGGTTTTTTTTCTGTGTTTGTTCAGTAAAATGGGATTATTGCTACTGAAATCTAACTTTATCCGTCTGGGCAAAATAATGGTTTATTGGTATCTTTCCCAGAAATGGTCTGTTTCAGTGTACCTTCAATGGTGTAATCAGTTCACAAATAATTAACAAAGACAGAATCTTTCCTATGGTTTTTCTCCCCTCTGGAAGTTGTAGCACATTTGCAGTAAATGAACATACTTTTTTTTTTACTCCGGAAAAGACTGAATTTTCAATGGCACCATTCCAGCCAGATGTAGATTTTTATTTTCATGCCACCAGCTGCAGTAGCGCACATGCTGCCCCTTTTCATCTGGATACTAGTTTTTTTTCAAAGCTCTATGCTGAACACTGGGGCCCCATTAAGGTTTTAGAAATAACCAATGCACTCGCACACCAGCAAATGCACCTCATTTGCACATGGATAGATTGTTGGTTGTCTCGAAAACCTAATCGGATTCAGGGTCGTAAGAAGAAGTTTTGAGAACCGCTGGGATATCGGCAATGCAAACTAAATGGACAGGTACCCGTAACTAGGCTAAGCAAAGAGTAAGCCAAAACAGGACTTTACAATTCCCTACCAATGGGTGGCGCTCTCTGAGCAGCTGCAGTGGAACTTGGGAATTGACAGCACAGGTTATAAACGTTAAAATCCATTCTGCAAGGAGAGCTGAAGGATTGTGCTGCCGGAAACGCAGCACTGTATTGGGAAGGACGGGGTGGCAGACCTGTCTGAGACATGCAGTGGTATTTTTATTTAGAGTCCGATCCGAATACTCAGCAGTATAGCTAAAGATTTACATAAGCGTTATGTTTCTTTCTGATCCTTGCTTGCAGTAAATGTTGTTCTGAAAGCATTTTAGCTTGTAGTTTTTGGAAAAGACTGTTCTGTTAAATTAATACCGGTGACTTTAAGTTCACAGTGTTTATTTACTAGTACACCTGGTAGTAAGAGTTTGTAGTGTAATAATAATTTAAAAAAAATTCTAGACCCTCTGTACTTTCCAGCCCTTGCTTTCCCTGTTCATCTTTTTCTGTCTACCTTTAACTTCCTACCTTAGCGAGGACAATTCCCCCCCGTAGACTAGTAAGTGAAGATGTATAAAGTCGTTCAGGGTGAAGAGCAGCTTCTACTCGTATGCAGAGCAGTGGAGAAGCCATCGGCTTGCGATGGAGGGGGAGCGGCCACCAGTATGAAGAGAAGGCTCCGCTGTGATTCAGCTCTGCAAGGATGAAGATCCACACGACACGTGGTCATCAAGCGATTCAGGAATGATCAAGATGAGGAGTGCAACGTCTCGAACGGACATCGGCTGTGCTGTTACATCGGCTCTCCCCTCTGCATACCACTAGTTGCTGCTTTTTACCAGGTAGAGCAGATCATGCCCTATGACCATGCAGTATGAATGACACTTTAGAAGTTCTAGTTCTCATAAATGTGGCCTGATTTGTTTAAAGCCGTATAAACTGATAAATCGTTATGGAAGGGCGTGCATTAGTCTAGAAAAGCTGTAATGGTAATCATTAAGTATTTAGGTAATAATCCACCCTGAAGTACCTTTCTGGCGATGATTGCTCTTGTTACTCAGGCCATTCATTACCTGCGTGTAACAGCAACAAACGATCTGTGTGTGTGACACTGTTGCCATTTTGTTGAACTTTTTTAACGATGATAAAACTTGCTAAACTGTACCGCACAACTTGGAGGAAATCTGAAGATTTAATTGTTGGTTTAAAAACAATTGGCTTTGACTGGAAGGTTTCTGTCTTTAACCATGTGAACTGAGTACACTTTGGGGCTCATCGAGAGAGCAATGCAGTTACATGATCGTACCACTTTTGGTTCGAAAACAAAGCTAAACTAGTGTGTTTTTTCGTCCTATTGTGCATCAGAGAACTGCATTGCGTTGTGCGCTTTAAGTGAGCTCCATCAGGTACAGTGAAACAGAAGTTGATGATAAAAATTCTATCATTGCAAAGCAGGTACAAAAGAGGAATCGGACCCCGGTGTGACTTTGGCTGGGTTTGTATCACTAGTCTCAGCATGGTTGCCCTTCTCTTATGAAAGGTTCCTGGAAAAGAGAGGGGCGAATGGAACGCGGAAGTAAGTAAACGCCTGCTGGGTGTACAGAGTGAGGCAATTGGTATAATGACCTAAGGGTCTCCTTGCATCTGCATGATCTGGTTCAGTCCAAGATACTTGGGCATGACAGGTCAGAGGCCAATTTCCTTCCTTCAAAACCCATCTGCACTTTGTGGGGAATCCTAGTATCTAGTGCAGTGGTTTTTCAACATTTTTTTTTTTGTTAAGGCCCCCTATAATTATATTGTGACATTTTAAAGAACCCCAACCCTGTAATAGCGAGTGTGAGATCAGATGCATTGTAAATTCTGTCCTGAAAATTGCAGAGAACCCTTTATGGATGCCCGCAGAACCAAAGGGCTCCTGCGAACCCCAGGTTGAAAAACACTGGTCTAGTGTGATTGAAACTTGCTCGCTATTTCACAATTGCAGATTAATCTTATTGTAGTATTTTAAGTGACTTGAGTGTTGGTAAACAAAACAGAATAAAACACTAACTTGGACTTAAAATGACAAACTGGCATAGTCCAGTTTCAGGTATGGGAGCTTTGCTTGGGTCAACACGGGGGTACAAGAGAGGTGACCGTTCACAGAGTAACCTGTGAACTTTCACCGCTCTATATGGAAACTTGTTGCAGGGTCAATTCCTTGTAGCTGCCTTCTTGCCACGGTCAGTGCCAGCTCTACTTTTCACAACACTGCAGCCACAGAGGCGTAGGTAGGTAATCATTTAAGGAGTTTTTACAGCTGTGATAAGTTTCCGTTCATTGCCGTGTAACAATATTGCCCATTGGTTTCACTGAATGTAATTAACATTGTAATATCAGAGGAGGCAGTTTTGTTTGTAACATTTCCCTTGGAACACTTTTGTCTGGCGTGCAGCAAAGCTTTGAAGAATAATGTGTTGCCTTCGCCACCAAAAGGGTTCCAGTTCAAGTGCGCTGACAACAGGCACTTTGTAGGCGACAGGTTGAGCGCATCATTTCTGAAGTTCATCCAACGAACATTGGGGAGAAACAAAATACGCTCGGAATGTATCAGTTATTTTAATTATCTGGAGCCTTCTCGGGTAACGAACAGACTCCTGTTTTACTAAATAGAATAAATGTACTGTATACAAACCTATAATAAGCTCCATTTTAGTAAGGTGTAACGAGCATCATTGAAAGGGAATCGACAGTAAAGAGCTGTATGTGACAAACGTATTACGCACCTTGAAATGACCTCAACTGCAAAGCGTGACGCGATCTTTCTTTTTTTTTTGTTTTTTTTTATGTTCTTTTTTTTTTTTAATCCTGTACTAACTTTCTGAATGGCTATTTTTTTTTTCTCGTTCTCCCTTTCTGCTTGTCTTGTAGGATCAGTTTCTAAGAGCCGCTCCCGTAACCGGAGGCAGAGGCGCCCTTCTCATGCGCAAAATGGGGTGGAGAGAAGGCGAGGGTCTTGGCAGATACAAGGAAGGGAACGTGAATCCCATACTCGTCGATTTTAAGATTGATCGCAAAGGTAATTCATGCATTAGGTCCGTGGTGCTCAACTCCAGCCCTTGAGATCCCCCCCCAAAACCCCCCACCCCTCCTCCCCCCCAACATGTCATGTTTTCTGGACATCCCTGCTTCAGCACAGGTGGCTCAATCAGAGGCTCAGCCTTTGGCTGAGCCTCTGATTGAGCCGCCTATGCTGAAGCTTGAATATCCTGAAACCCTGACCTGTTGGGGGGGTTATTGGGGGCTGGAGTTGAGCAGGGGGGGCATTAGGTCCACAGTGATGTTATCATATGGGCTTACAATTACTTTACCCATTTCCTGCCAGAGGTCTGCAACACCAAGTTGTGTTGTTTTAATTTCACAAGGTGTGTAGTTGCCCCTGCATTTTATTTTGGTTTCACCATAATATGCAATAAATAGGTTGTCTTTTTTTCACACCTAGAGTTTTTTTTTTTTTTTTTACTTACGACTTTATTCCTAAAAAAATAATAAAAATAATCCAAAACCTGAATGAATGTCTGCTCCGCCGCTCTCGCTAACTAGCAGACCTCAGACCCTTATCGTGGCAGACGACTGCATTTCTGATGAGACTATTTGAGGTCGGCATGGAAAGTAGCTCTGTGCCGCCTGGTACAAGGGAGGAAGGGAGCGGTTTGCACAAAGGAGGAGTTGCCATGTGAACACTCTGCCACGGTGCCTGACAGTCCATGGCAGGGGTCTCAAACTCCAGTCCTCAAGGGCCACCAACAGGCCAGGTTTTTTTTTTTTTTTGGGGGGGCTATCCCTGCACAGGGACCTCAATTAGTGACTCGGTCTGAGAACCTGATCTGTTGGTTGTCCTTGAGGACTGGAGTTGCCCACCACTGCCCTAGAGTGGGCCAATAAAAAAATGAGGTAGGGGAGAGAGGGGTGGAGGCTTTGCCTGTGCAAACTCTTGTTCCAGACACTAACGTCGCACAATAAACAGTAGCTAGAGGAAATCAAATCCCTCCCAACGAACTTGGGAAATATTATTTAGAAATACTTATTGTAGGTGTCTTTAAAAAATTAAAAAAAAGCATCCGTCATCCAGCCTCTTAAACATGTCATGGTCACACTTTCATTGTAGGAGGGACTGCCCCTTTAAGGAGCTACAGCTTTAAAACTGCAGGCCAAACAATATCCTACGTGTGGGTGTTTCTTTTTGTTTTTTAAATAAATCCGTTCTGTACTAAGAGAAAAATTTTTTTTTTTTTTTTTTAATCAACTCTAAATGAAATTTTTAAAGTAAAGTATTATAATGTAACAAGCATTTTTTGTTTCTACAGAAACCATTTACAAAGTCACGTTCTCTTCCTCTTCTGAAACAGGCTCTGGCACACCCCTTTTTGAGCCCTGCCCTCTCTCTAGCAGTGCACCAATTGTATCTAGTGACTGCCTGGTCACATGATCTTCCCCACAGAACTTTGCATCTTTGGTCCTCTTCTGCTGCACTGACAGACATTTAGTGACACCCCCGAACCGACTCTTCGCCGATCGATCACCGGAGAACGGATCGATCAGCAACTTGGCTAATTACTTATTGTGTGGATTTAATTGATGCACATATTAAAGGGGGAAAAAAAAGTCTATTTAAGTCTACAAAATAAATACTCTAGCACCTGTTTTGTGTTTGTCACTTTGTTCTGCATAGGTTTGGTTGCAGATGGAGAAAAGGCCCCAAACAAATTAGCTTTACCTGCAATGAAGGATCTTTTTGGTGAGTTATTTTGGGGGGGGGGGGATATTTATCTTTTTTGTCCCCCTGCTTGTGAGAAGTTTTACATTACCGGTATTTTCTAAGACATCCCCAGTTAACTCGTTGCATGCCGGCAATGCCTGCAGAACCAGGACGACCGATATTCTAGTGTTATGTAATTACTTGTGTATTGATCGCGTGACCTGCATTGGACCCTCCAATGCCAGGAACAGGACGGTAAGTTCCTGCGTTTCAATTACGCCTGTGGCCCACTGAACGTGTCGGTCACCTTCCACTGCTGAGCTGCCACCACTGCCACTATACATATTACCACGTGGTTCCCAGAGCACGGTACCCGGGCCATGCCGGGTGCTACCTGCATTGTTTTTTAAACGCTTACTTTGTGGGGGGTGTTTGTATAATATTCAAAGTAACCTTTAATGTAGCACCAGGTGCCTGTTTTCCAAAATTATTTGTATAGGAACATATGTATATTCAGTGCGTGTGCATTTATATGAATGAAACTGGGCCACAGAACGTGTGCGTATGTATGTGTGTATATTTTCTCCGCGCCCCCTTCTCTTTCTCCCCCCCTCTTTCTCCCTCCCCCCTCTTTCTCCCTCCCCCCTCTTTCTCCCTCCCCCTCTTTCTCCCTCCCCCTCTTTCTCCCTCCCCCCTCTTTCTCCCTCCCCCACTTTCTCCCTCCCCCTCTTTCTCCCTCCCCCCTCTTTCTCCCTCCCCCCTCTTTCTCCCTCCCCCACTTTCTCTCTCAAACCTCTTTCTCCCCCCCCTAATATAAACCTAATTGTAATATATACATTGACACCGGCTGTATCACCACTTCACCTGTGCTAGAGCATTCCCACTGCAGTCAGTACATCGAGCCGTCAACTGCTGTAAAGAATTGAAAGCTTCAGCTACCCTGCTTCCTTTTGTAAGTGTATAAATGGGTAGAACTAAAACAGGACTCCTCCAGTGCAGCGTGTCTACAGACATACTGCGCCCCCCGATTTGGAGCTAATTGGGAATGTATTTAGCCTGTGACTACAGACCGTGCCTCCCTTTGCTTATTCTGACTATTAGCTGATTCCTCTCTGAATTAATGTGTTGATACTAAAATCTCTTCACAGGAAAGCATCCCATTTCCGCACTGATGGAGCTCTGCAATAAAAGAAAATGGTCTCCACCTGAATTTGTGCTGGTGGACAACGCGGGTCCGGACCACCGCAAGCGTTTTCTTTTCAGGGTAATCGTTAATGTCTCCTGTCACATGAGGTTCAGCTGGCTGTGCGCGAGCCAGTGTTTCAGTGGATTACATTTGCAGAAGTTTGTGGCTCTCCCGAGTTCTGAACCCCTGTCCTTCTCCAGCTTCACAGGAATGTTCTGTCGTGATTAAGGAGTTGCGCTTACATCTAACACTGTGCTAGTTCTCTCCATTGCCAAATCACTATCTCACCATGGCTAATTACCCAGCTTGGAAATAAAAACACCTTCCATTCTTGCCTCTTCCAGCTGGAGACTTGCCAGGAAGCCCAGGGCACCATAGCACCACCCTTCTGCTACAATCCCACCACAGAAACGACTGTGAAATTGAAATGCCTGTTATGTTCACCTAGAGTAATGTCTGATATGGTCCTTAGGACAGGTGCCTCATTTAGGAAAAATGAGATGTCCCACTTTTGCCAGAATGCTCTCCCTTTCGCTTTAACTTCATTTATCTGTGTGTAGTGTGTTTGTATATAATACCTTACAGTGCACGTCCATGGACCTCAGATCTGCTCTTCCTAATTTTTCTGTTCATCTGTGCATTGGTTTTTGATCAGCTTCCTATATTGTGCCGTGCCCGGGTCTGCTATCGGAGAGAATTTCTTCCTCCGTTCAGGGCGTCTGGAACAGCTTTCACATGACCCTAGTGACCCTTGTGCATCGAGACATTTTCACATCGAATGTCTTAATAGTGCAGGTGTTAGTTACATAATCAGCCATGTGCTCTATCGACCCGTGCAAGAGACTGGTGCCAACTAAGGGATATGGCACACGTACGTATTAGTTAGTGCAGCTACAGATTGTGGCTTAAATAAAGTTACATTTTGGGCAATGGAGCCCAAATCCAATATCTCTGTAGGCCTCACTCCATGGGATTTTCCTCTTGTAATAATAGACTCCCACTGAGAGTTCACCAAATGGAATTTATTTTAGACATAGTTTGTTTGTGTTGCTTCTCGGTAGCATTGCTCACTGTAAAATAATGTTTGCAAGGCCTGTAACTGTCATGCAATTTCTAAGAGCTGCTTAATAATAACTCTGGGACTTGCATTTATACCTCATAAAATTGATCCCGTATTTAAACCAGCTGCTAAAAGGGAGCACAATGTCTTCTGTGGAATTTGTCATCTAAATGTAATAAGCTATTAAAATATCCTAAGCCAGGGCTGGCCAACTCCAGTCGTCAATGGCCACCAACAGGTCAGGTTTCCAGGATATCCCTGCTTCAGCACTGATGGTGCAGTCTTCGACTGAGCCACTGCCCTGTTGGGGGCCCTTGATTACTGGAGTTGGCAGCCCCTGTCCTAAGCTATGAAACAATAAATCCTAAACCAGTGTTATTATATGTGAGATGATTTGATTTTAAAATACACATTTACATACAGAATTCGATATATTTGTAAGAACCGTTTGACGGACTATTTTATTTCTTTTGCCCATTATATTTATTATGGCTTTGCGATGGCCAGTACCTTACATTACCTCCGTTTCATTTTACAGGTGACGGTCAATGGCGTTCTACACCAACCAAACCAGGCCAGCCTCAACAAGAAACTAGCCAAGGCCACCGCGGCGGCTGCTGCTCTTCAGGGACTGGGCGCGTTACCGAAGGAAAGCATGACTTCAATAACTAACTTCCGCAGTGCCTCCGACAGCAATCTGTAGAGCTGTTGGTTGTTTATTTGTCAAATACAAACAATGGAAGACGTTTCTGCAAAATGCATTGTCAGATACTTTCCCCCCGTCCTTGTGGTAATTAACAGGTATCCTAAAAAGTGCAAAATTCTTCAAACAAAAGAAAATAATTGAATATTTTGTTCGGGACACTGATTGGGTACGTTTTTGTGCATTACTGTTTTGTATTGCTACCAGGCATCGTTCTTTCAAGAAAATGTGGCAGTTGTATATTAAGGCTTGTTTTGAAATGTTATGCTTTGTTTCTGAATAGGATGTTAGATATAAACATTTATATACTGTTTGTAAAAAGCCAAAGGTAAACCTTGCCCAATATGATTACTCCTGTAAGCTCATTAACATTCATTCATCACAAGTACCTCTGGCGAGTTAAGGGATATAAGGCTTTATTTACTAAGAGGGCTTCTGCTGTGGCCCATTGAAGTCAGAGCTGTAAAAAGTGTCTTATGGCAGAGAAGGCTGCTTTGTAAATATGGGCCTGAATGTCGGCTGCACTGTTTGCGGACAATCGTAGGAAATGCTATTGTATGAGGAAGACATGGAGTTTGTTACTGCTTCATCTTTCTAGTAACTACACCTTTGACTAGGAGACAACAAAAAGTAGATAATTGCAAGCACATCAGATTACTTTCACGTTTAATTGGGGATGGTCGTATAGTACACAGCATTCAGAATGAGGATTGGGTGCATGTTTTATTTAGCCATTACTAAAGACACCATCACCCAAACATCAGGGAGAAACGGTAGTACCGTCTCGTGGCTCGGAAGTAGTATTTTATTAGTGCTTAGCAATGGAAGAGGAAATCATTTGCCCCGTCAGGCTCTTGAGGTGCTTGAACAATAGCTTTGTTATGATAAATCTCCCGGGAAGTCCCAATGTTAACATTGCTGATGCCGAGAAAGTGGCATAAAGCCTTTTCATTTTTCCAGCATTCCTCACTGTGCCTGTCTTTCATTATGGTGTTTTATTTTATTTTTTATCTCGATGTAAAATGTAGCTTCAATGTTGGAGCTAATTTCTTTTGGCCAGAGCTGTGGCTTGTAACTGACCTAAACCTACTGTACATAAGTCTAATAAAGTCTAATAAGTGTTCTGTTTATTTCCGTTGGCTCTAAAATCAATTTATTTAGGTGTAGTAATTATTGCAGTCTCAAAATTAGTCTAAAATTTAACAAGATTAGAGAGAGAGAGAGAGATAGCGTGCGCGTCTGCATGCGTGATATATCTATAGATATATTGAGATAGATATCTCACTCACACATACTTTCCAAACGGGAGCGGTGATGAATGCCATATAATAAAGAAAAACAAATCACATAGTACAGTAAGACAACAAAATAAAAAGTGCAAATGAAAGGACTATACATTTCCTACTCACAATGTAGCAGGATTTATAGGCAAAGATCCAAACCGTTGCAAAGTCGTCTCTGGATGGTGTGATGCATGTAGTCCCTTGAATCTCAGACAGAAGAATAGAGCCATAGTGCAGATCAACTTAGAAAATATATATTTAAAACATACACTCACAAATGGAGGCTTACACTTTGTCAGTGATCAAAAGGCAGGGTATAGCAAGCTATAGTAGTAGACAGTCAGTCGCGATCTCGCCGCTATTGTATCCCACTCTTCTGATCCCCTCTGAGTCCGTCGTCACTGTCTGGTGTCACTTCTGGTCGTGCTGATTCAACCGTCGTCTGCGCCAACAGTGGGTTCTCCTCTCTCCGGATCCCGCGATGAGCCCCACTCTACGCGTTTCGCTGTGCAGATTGACTGCTTCCTCAGGAGTGGCCACTTAGATACAGCTACTGCATTTAAGGCTGCACTAAGGGTGGGCCTAGCAACAGCCAGTGTGTCAGCCTGGGGGAGGTACTGGCTTGGTGTCATGCTGGATTGTGATTTCCTGTCGGTATCAGACCTGCTCTGTTATGGAGCAGGGTTACAAGCCCAACCCTAGGGTATAAATACTGGCTCCCAAAAGTGGGTGTGTCTCTTTCCTCCCTCTGTGGAGTGACTTCCCTGTGTCCCATAAGGGGGCTTTAGGAGGAGCAGCAGCAGCATGCAGGAGGAAGCTTGGATGGGCCTCAAGCCTTGATGTGACGACCTTAGGGAAAGCAAGGAAAGTGATGTACCTTCTGTGTAAGATCTTAAACACTGCAATAAATACCATGGAACCATATACCAGTGTTATTCACTGTCTTGGGCTAAAGAAAGGTATCCGTCTGGACCATCCTACTATCCAGAGGATCCACACTGACAGGAGGCGCTGCAACCAATAAACAAAGGTACCCTGTAAATCCTGTCCTGATTCCCCACACCACCGCGGACGTGCTCAGCCCTCATGTTACCTTACAAGTATGCACCATTCTACACCAAAACACTAGTAACAGACCAAATCTCACTTAGGGTGAGGGCAAAGGAGATATATATATATATATCACCCCCCCCCTAATTGTTTTGCGAGATCCTCGAGTTGACATTTAAAAGCAACCTCTACCCACACTCCAATTATGCTTTAATAATGATTATAGGCTTACACATAACACACAGGAGTTTTAACAATGTTTTACATTCCTCTTTATTCTAGGTTGTGAGTACTTACCTGCCCGGTTATCTGTTTTGACTCCATCCCTGCTACATAGCAAAATGTGCTGCTGCGTTTTAGCACCAATTGCCCCAGGGTGTCTAGGTTTGGGTATATATTGTACACTCTTGTCCGTTTCTTATCTTGATAAAGGTCCGTGATGGGACTGAAACTAGGCTCTTTTAGTAATAAATTATTTTGATTCAGAAACCAGCAGTTCTAGTACAAGTGCACCTATTAGTGTCGTCTGAAAAGGGCTGATCATTTGTACCACGCTCGTCAGCGTTGATAAATGCTGAACATGCTCTAGCATTGATAGTATAAATCGGAAGAGCTGGTAGTAGAGTAATTGGGACACGTTGACTGAAGAGGATTGTGGTGGTGGATGTGATGCTGATTCAAATATCGCTTGTAAGTGGGGATTCTGGAGCTGTTGCTATCTATGGAGATGTGCACCACCATGAGAGAACCGCCTACATTTCAGGAAGCCGATGAAAAGGTGAAGAAATACAACCACCCATGACCGAGCTCTGCTGCTGACTGGCAGGAGTGCAAAAATGCTTGCTATAGACCTGTTGCCGTCTACATTTGTTGATGTTATTGTGTGTAGAGAGATGATGCAATGTTGTAAGATTCCAAGCAGATATTTTTCTACAAAGCCTCTTCCTGAACCAGGTTATTGCATTGGTGGAAAAAAAAGGCTCTTGCACAGTTGGAGGGATGTAGGGTACAGCATACTGCGGACATGTGGAGTTAATGGTCATGGTGGTGTAGGCTACCACCCTGTTACTGCCCATTGGGTATGTTTTCTTCTCTAATAATACTGTGAAAGAGCAAAATAGGGATAAGTGAGGCAGGAGCAGTATCACTGTCCATAGATATGATACTTTGTGCAGTCAGAATTTTGAAAAAAAGGCCAACGCAGCTTCTGATATTTTAGCAAAATTACAGAAAGTGGTAAGAGCGTCGAGTAACGCCAAGGGGACTTGAGGTTGCAGGGGATAACTGATGCACAGGGCGACATGATACACATTCCTTGTTTTGCATATGTACTTCATTTAATAGTGGCTCGTTTCCTAGGTTAGAAAAGGGATCTGCCGGGCATTTTATGTTTCATTAAAATGATGCGCTCACTTCAGCAGATCCTACACAGGTCGTAATAATACCCTTTCTAGATCCAGCCCATCTGCAGCCTAAGCCTAATTTTGCCCCAAGGGCAAGTTGCGAGGTTAAGCTAATTTATTGTGTCCAGGTAATGGTGGAAAAGATGGAAAGGCAGAGAGAGGAGGGCTATAAAGTAGTTTGTTCACAGTGGGTGGCATCAATGGTACAGTCGACACAAAAAAACAGACATAGTGGTCAGCATCCTACCATGATACCACACACATTTACTGCGGTCAGGCTTCAAGTGAAAGGATTAGTAGTAGCAGGAACAGCTAGATTTGTGACTTTTCAATATGGGGTTTTCATTACTGTACAATGGTTTGCAGAAGCAGCCACACCAAATACTAGTGCTATAGCCATGGTGAAAGCCTATATTACAGACACTTCATTCTTGCATCTGATCTGAATACTGGGTTGAGCTGTTTGTCAATCACTTGGTTTCTTTACCCTTAACCCACCTTGTCCTAACCAGTGAGCCAAAACCGTTAAGGTGAGATGGATGGGGGCCTTTGGCTACACGAACATTTGAACACACTGACATCACGGAAAAGAATTTACCAGAGGAAATCAAACCTCTCCTGAGTAACTTAAAATACATTAAAAATACTTGTTTCACCTAAATTTGATATCAATTACCCGGATAAGACCCCTTAAACATGTCACTGGAATTAGTTCACTTTAATCCTAAACGACATTGCCCTTTAAAGGAGCAGTCCAAGCGGCCAGCATAAAAAATAAACGATTATATAAATAGGATTGAAGCAGGGGGTCTTCAGATCTGAACCGCATAACTCAGCTCTGGGGACCCCCTGCTCCCCGAGATACTTACCTCTGTATGGGTTCCGGTAGCAGCTCCGGCTAGGCAGTGTGTGGATATCGTAATGTCCGCTAAAATGTCCTATGTCACGTGGGCCAATAGGAAGCTGTCACGTCTTCCCTTGCGGCTTCCTAATGGCCCATGTGACCAGGACCTTTAAACAGCATCAAGATACCGGCACCGTATACGGACGGAAGTATCTCGGTAAGCAGGACCCCAAAGCTGAAATTAATGCAGCTCAGCTCTGGAGACCCGTTGCTTCAATCTTATTAAAAATATGTTTTAAAACCATGCAGCTTGTGTTTAAAGCAGTAGTCCAAATATACTGAAGTGCTGCTTCTCTTCTCCAGCTTCCCTGGATGGATGTGTACCTGTGGCAACAATACTTTCTGTAAGTGCTCCTTGTGACAGTAGGGGCAAAATAGCTAACATAATAAAAGGTTAAGCTCAGCCATTGCCCCTACCTATCAAGATAGGGGCCCAGGTGTGGGCATATTATCCCTATCCTATCATGGCTAACCTGTGTGCTCTTTAGCAGTTTTTCCCCCATACAGTACATAGTAGTGCGCGAGTACTGAGGTAGCACACAAAATTTACTGGCCCCATCCCCATGGGACTCAGTTCCCAGAGGTCAGTTTGAACTTCTCTCCTAAGTCACATCCCCATGCCCCGATTTAGCATCCATGCTGTGATTGGTCAGCAGCCCTCCTCCATAGTTGCAGATGGAGACCATGGTCTATAAACCCCTGCCAATCCGTTAGTTACATTGAGACTGGAGCTAGTGTGGGGGACGATTGGTGCGTTTCACCGAGGGTTTTGCCACAGATCCAGAACGTTCAAACTTTCTATGACGCAACTAGCATCCCTATGGAACCATGTTAACCAGTGCCTTGTTCCCAGCAAATTGTCCTGGTCTACGTTACACTCCTTAACTAATTATGTATACCAGCATCTTCACGTGATACCAAACAATGGGGGGGGGGAACGGGGGCAGGGGAGAGATGTACCTGGAGAACTAAGCAGCCATGCAAAGACACAACCATCCAAGTTGCTATAATTCTGCACCTGGTTTTTATTTATGTCCTCACCTAGAAGTTATTAGATAGTTACCTGTGCTTGACCCTTACATATTCTGTTTTGAGTTTTGCATTGCAAGAAACTCTTATTACACGTATACTAAAAACAGTATTTTTACACTAGAGTGCCTAGGTGATTAAGAAACGTTGAGTAGCTTAAATCATGAAGAAAAAGAGCGCTGTGATTTGCACATTTCTGACTTTCAATATGGTACACACTAGCTTGCTAATTTACATAAAAGTAATATGTGCAATTATGGGGAAAAAATTGGCAATAAACTTTAGTCTCAATTTGTTTTTAAAAAGCATGTATTAAATATAAGCCAATTTAACATATCATTGGGTTGTTCAAACACAATACATGGCTCTTTTTTTTTTTTTTTTAAATCCAGGATTGAAACAGGAGCCTCAGAGTTGAACCCCATTACGGTTAGGTCTGGGGACACCCTGCCTTCAGAGATACAGGTCTCCATAGTAGGTGCTATTCACCACTCCAGGGTTCACATTATGGCAGATTTTTTTGACGCTCCAGTGCCCTGCAGAGAAATAGGAATTCATGATGTCACGCTGATGCAGCTTCCAATTGGCCTAAAACGGCAGGCAATATACTTACCTCTGAGGGATGCTAGTCTCTGTAAGCAGGGGATCCACACAGCTGATATTAGGAGGCGCACACACGCACACATACACGCACTTTACTGATTTAAACAGTCCAACAGGGTGGACCAGGGTAGGCTGATTTTAGGAAAGGCAACAATTTTGTTCCCCCCAGCCTAGTGTTTTCAATTTTTCCCCTATAAAATTCCATATGCAAACATATTGAATTTGTCATTTTACCAACTATTGCATACCATATTTAAAAACTTTTTATTTTATTTTTTTAACTGCATGGTTTGCGCCTTAAAAAAAAAAAGTAAGTCGCTCCCAAGCTGTGTGAGATCAGCAAAAAGGATAGGCTAACAGGGAGAGGCATTGTACAATATATGTAAGCCAATAGTTTACCTCAAAATCCAGTATACTGTTAAGCATACTAGATTTTAGACATACATTGTTCACCAACCAGTCTATATACTGTGTGTAAAGTAAGATGACCAGGTTAATCACTCACACAAGATAACGTGTCTTCAAGAGTTCCATTCATTATTTCCCCCCCCCCCCGGAATAAAAGCTACATTTGTTACATTTTAGAACGATAAACTGGATCTTGAAATTCCATATGGCAAGATCCAATTTTGCCAAGACAATGTATTGTAAATATTTAATTCACAACCATTACAGTGTAAATTATTATGACAGGTGTTTGTCAATGTATAGACACGACACAATTACATTAAATAAACATGACAGGATATCAGCACTTAATATTTGTAAAAACAAACAAAAAAGGGCAGTAACAAGAGTTATAACATTTAATATAAAAGTAACACAAGTTAGTTCTGCAGTTTGTGTACAAACTTCTTTAAAATATTCTGCAATTCTATGTTTGATGAAGAATCTACATCTTCAACATTAACATTACGGTATATATTTCACTCAAGCTGCAAAATGGGAAGGTAGACTGCAGTTACAGATGCAGTACCTTCTTTGAAAGTACACAGGAAATGTGTGCCCTCAAACTTGTGACATGACAGAACATCTGCTGGGTAGTATCAATAGGTTTTGAAGTGCAGACTACCAGGTCTCACTTCCCTCTCCAAAAAAATGGTTTTGCTTCACCTCCCACAAACTCTCAGGGCAGGAACAATCACAGTGTACTTCTACCATTTGCACGAGTAGAATTATATACCAGGTATCAATAAAAATGCCACTTTGTTACTACGACTATCTCAATCATGCCATTACTTCAGCATCTGTCTGGCAGGTTGTCAGAAAAAAAAATTGTCACCAACAAGACAATGAAACCTTAACGTATTGCATATGGGCCAAAATGGTTATAAGCATATTATGCAGTCAGAGACGTGGTATTTACAAATCTCAGAGGAGATATAGGGGTGATTCTTACAAAGTAAAGTGTTTTTACATTTGTGAGAAGGGCAGCAATTATTTCATGAGTGCCAAAAAATGTCGCTATCCTCCAGCAAGAAAACACTTTGTAGTATAAAATATTGAGGGTAACATTTAAGCTACATACATTAATTTTTCCCTTTTAATATTCACTTCTGCAAAGATTTATCTATTGTACATAACATTTGCAAGCAGAAATTCTGGCAGTGAACAGAAGGTGACTGACCAAAAGACATCTTCACATAGGGAAGCACCTCATGGACAATTCTTCCTACAAGCAAGTACATGTAAAACTCAATATCTTGCAGGCTAGTAGCTTGTGTGAAATAAGAGTAAGTGTTGTCAAAGTGCTTAAGATTTCCAAGTGTATTTGTAGTCCCTCATGTCTAGCTGGCGTAATGAGGATTTTCCAAGCTGAGATAATTGAATAAGTTGCTCCAAGGTTGATGGTTGAAGGCTGCAATTTACAAGATCTGTGCATACAGTCTCCTGTTAAACAAGGAAATGAAAGCAGAGTTGAAATTCAAGATAAAAATGACAAAAACAAAAACTTCAAAGAAAAAATCCTGAAAGCCAAAAAACAGTAGGAGCAGATAAACATTGATCTATGCGAGCTGAACAGGTGACAACACATTTGGTGCTTTATGAAAAAAAAACCTGAAGGAAACGTTAACTGAACACATATTCATCTATAGATTTTGCAATACAGTACTTACAGGATTTTGACTGAAATAATGTGTTGTTTTAAAATAAATCAGTTGTGTCGTATTAGTTGCTGCTGTTGCATTTCTCCCTCCACACACTAGACTCTAATGTATTAAACTTCCTTGGGTTGCTATAGCAACCATTTTGAAAGACAGCACTTTTTGAAACAGGCGGCCATATTGCATGCCTTGGGAAGAAGGATCTTTGATGAACGATCATGGAAGAACTGATTGGTCGGCAGCTTAGATAACTGCATTGCCGTAAACGTAAGGAACGGAGGTATTTATTTAAAAAAAAAAAAAAAAAAAGAAGAGGGGAAGAACAGGTATTGATGGTTTTTGAAATTGGGGAAAAAAATAAAAAAATGCTGCATACCTCTAAAAGGTGTTTCCTAAATGTAAAGTGAAGTTTTGCATGTGTCATTTAGACGCATTGTAATGGCCACTGAAACAGCTCACTAAAGCTCAGCAATACTTACAAAACCCCCTTTCCCCTTCATGGTGTGGGAGCAAAATAGCAAATTTTAGAAGAATTAACATAAGTGAAAAATACGAAACTACCTCCAACTTATAGCAAATAAACGAAAAGGCTCCGTTCAAGATCTACAAGTTTCAGTAACATCACCTATGGCAAATGGTTCAACCAACCATGGCTCAATCTGATGTTTTCCCAGTTTATAGCAACCCTGGTATCACCCACAATTTACCAGATATGCATCAATCTTGGTCCTAACATTTTTAGGAGGAAAAATTGTTGCAGTCAATATAAATTGCCAATTAGTTACTGATCAGGGCCTGACCACTTATTTATTGGGTTTACTGCAAAGAACTTGCTGGTGGTGAGTATTGGCTGCAAAAAAAGGCAACCACAGTCCAGCAAACCTGCAAGCGCCAATCTTAAAAATGTTCTTCAAAACCAGGCCGGGCTAAACCACGTGCACCTCATTTTATCAAAGACGCTCCAACTTACCTTAGATGTTTGGGGATGGACGGCTGTATTAAACACAGCTGTTGGCTCATGAGTATATAGGCCTGCTGAAAAAGCCCCTTTCTGTGCAGATTTGAGTAACATCGTCAGAGAATGAAGAGAATGAGGCATAATAGGTCCAGTTATTTCCAGGCTAAACTGATCCTTATAACCAGATTGCACCTGTGCCTTCACATTTATACTCCTGGCCTATAAAGGGAAAAACAAGAAACGAAGAAACAGTCAAAATGTTTCTAATGTTATAACAGTGCAGTGGTAGTCAGCCTAATGAGGCAAAAAATGTGATATCGATGTGTATATATATAAAAAAATTATGTGCAAAAAGGTGAATATAATAAGTCTCAAAGACACAATCCTCTATCAACAGAAAGCGTGCGTACCGACGCCATGAAATGGAGACGCGGGAACAACGACAGGTGGTCTTTGGGTTGTAGACTAAACGGCGCTGTAAATCCTACGTTTGTGAGAACATTGGTGCTCATTTTAATGTTGGTAATGAATAATAAGTGTTCCACTATGTGCTTTTTGTTTCTAAGTAATTTTTTAACCTAAGACAATTAGAAAAGGTTATTAAACATTAATGGGACTGTCTTAGTAGGTCAACATCTAATAGTTTAAATGAAGCAGACACGAATCTAAAATACGCACACGAACGCACGTAATCTGTACCCAATGACCATCAGTAATCAGACTGTTTGCCAGTACTATTGATTGGCACAAGCAACAAGTTTATTTTCTTCCGGTAATCACTAAAAAAAAAGTGTGATATTTGTATCTTGTGAAACATAAGTAAGACCGTTTGAGAGGATTGAATATTTCTAAAGGAAATGACACCAAGGGAAAAATAAAAATGTATTTGCCGCTTTAAAACACACAGTACAGATTTATGACTTGCCACTGGTTATTTGGAATAGCCATGTTCACAATTATATTATACATTTTTACTCAGCGTGAAAAGGCTACATTTGGCCCATTTGCCACAGGCCACCCAATGCTATGGGGGGTTTTAGCACCCAGTTTTTTTTTTTACACGACAATGGAAAATAACCAAAACACCATTACAGAACATTGGCGAGGGAAAGAAGTTCTTACCTTCAGTGTCTGCATTGTTGCCCCCCGGAAAGAGATTGGTGATAGAAGCGTTGGAGGAAGGCCGGCCTGGGGACCTGCTGCAGCCACTAAGCTTTTACAATTAATTAGAAAGTTTAATAAAGTGAAAGTGTTTGTTCCTTTCACCAGCACAACAGATTCAGGCCTGTGGTCCAGTTTCACTTCATTCTTCTCTTTACGACTGGTTCAATTAAAGTCAAGGCAATATACAGGGGGATCGTGAACTTCCCAGTGAAGGGCAATTTATGGAGCTTTAGTTAGAGCTGGGCAATGTACAGGTATCATTGTTATACAGATAATGCAAATTAACAGCAAGTCAATATGTAACACTACACCAGTATGGCCGTCTGCCAGCTGCTGGGGTCACAAGGGTGTTTAACCTCACCCTGTCAAATACAGGTGCCCTGTATGCTCACATCAGGAGCAGAGAGTCCATGGCTCTGCCCATACCCACTTCGTGCAACTGCTCCCACTGACTCCTCTTAAACCCCTCCATCTTTTAACCCGTCTTACATGTGAACTTCTTCACTTTTTGTTCCCCAAACTATCCCAACCCCCTCTACCCTTTATCTGAGACTTCTAAAATACCTATACCGCATGCCACAGGCACGGGGAAGGAGTGTTGTCATTGTATACAGGGAGAGAGGCGACAGCTGTTTTAGTTCATTTATTGTAAAATGTATATTACATTAAATGCTAAAAATAAAGTACCCTTTTCTACTTGACAGTATTAATAAAATACATTTTAGATTAAATTACACCCATTTGTTTTTTGTATTTGATATTTATCTTTACTTAGATTCTTTATTGGGTTAATGCTTTTTCATGTCTAAATCTACTGGGAGACACAGTGGTGCTTTTGTTTGGGGGACGGACGGGACCAGTTTGACTTGTCTCTTCTGGAGTGAGCCCCCATTATAACTCTGTTTAATCAGAATCAAAGTGTGTGCAACAGAACTATAGAAAACAAGGTTATCAGATCTTTACAAACGGCTGTTTTCTGCCCAAAGGATACAGTTTAATGGATATTGCATCTGGCTTTTTTATTTGATCTTGGACTCCCATCTCCTCAAGCCAAGAGAAACTTTCATCTTCATCAATGTCAGCCAAATCCCTTTAAAATAAAAAGTTATTATAGCGTTCAGAGCGTTAACATCTACTTTTTTTTTAAAAATAACTCAAATCCCATGAATACATTGAGAATGTATACCGCTATGTCATTGCAGATCAGAAAACATGTGCCCATATCCTGCCAAATGTGCCGAGTGCAATTGTACTGAAGATATGCCAATGTTAAAGCCCAATAATATTTATAAGAAGCCAAAATCATAAATATTGTATTTGCAAGATCCTGCGGATACTATTACTATCCATGTTGTAATGCCATTTTCCTCACATACTACAGAAATAATCAGTACAAATTGCATAAGCCTTTTATTTATTTTAGATTTCACACCCCCTGAGGGTCTCTCACGTAACATGTAGGGTGAGGTTTGCTATCTAAATAGCTTATTTATTGATACCCTTTTGCTGTGGGACTCAAACTCTATGCCATCCCTGGAACTCCTGTATTGGAGCCGCAGGGACTGCTGAGGATTACCAGGAAGTAATACCAGAGGAGGCTCTACACGTGGACCTACAGGAGGCAAGGATGCAAGCAGCCACAGAGGAAAGAGACAAAGGGCCCCCACAACCAGGATTAAAGGGTTGAAAGGCTTACAAAGAATTAAGGAATTTGTGAGTTTTATTCCAAGTGTTTGTTTTTAAATGTTGGTTCATTAAATTTTGGTATATAGCAGTTCTGTGCTATGTTTTCATTTTTCTTTTCCACATATTGCTGCGAATTGTCCATCCGGTAGAGGTACAATTTTTTCATCTTCAACTACTCCATTGATGTGAGTGTTCTCTATTAACTCATTCAGTGTAAAAGTGACCTAGATTACGAATCCAGGCTGTAAAGGGTTAACTGCTTGGTGGTGGTGTGTATGTTTACGGTAATTTCCATCACCATTTCTGGAGTGTTTAGGGTGAAATTGCATCTAGTGTTACTATTTTCACAGAGGTGACAGCATCTTTAATTAAGTGGGTTACTCCTCATTGTTTCTCTACATTGTTATATTTTTCACGCATTGTATTGAGCACGAGTGAAAGTTCCAGCACCGAGGAGAACTCTGTTTGTAAAGACTGTTTCTATGGGTTTTGGATAATCCCAGAGGACTCACGGCTGCAGGACGTTACAATCTAAGTGGATACTCAAACTTTTTTCTTGATATATTACTTGATTTTATGTTTATGTTACATTAGATTGTTTGTAAACATTTTGTATATTTGATTTGTTTTGGGGGTATAGCGCTCTAGTTGTGTAATGGCCAGATTTTAGATTTAAGAGCTTTCAGTCAACATCACACAATCTGTATATCAATCGAGACCCTTAAAGATACCAGAACATTTAAGCATACATTTGTTTGTAAAGAAATGTTGTTTCAGCGGTAAAGAAGCACTGGAAACAGCGATAAACACTGCCAACTACAAAAAAGAAACATGCCCCTCTGATATCATATCGGCATGAAAATCAAATAAAAAAATAAATAAAAGTATTAATGTTGTAAAATTAGGGTCTTACATTCGGATAAGTCAATCTCCAAAGCTATACAAAAATAAAAAAAAAAAGAAGAAGAAGTAGACAAAATATATAGTTTCCCACATACTCTGCCTCACTGGTATAACCCGTTTCATGATCAGCAGCACCGCTAGCCTGCAAGTTTGTCTCAGAGTTCTTTTGCTTTCTGTTAGATTCATCTTCAACCAAGGGAAGACAGAATTCAATACCTAGAAAAAGATAAGGGGCAGGTAGCAGTGTTAGGCCTGGGCCATAGAGGGGTGAGGTGATCCGAGCCGCGCTGACGCTGAGGCTCGCCTGCTGAAATCTGGGCGATTTCATGCCCATACAGGCGAGCCAGCGGGCGCGATCGGAGCCGGGGGGGAGGTGGTTGGAGGCGGGGCAGTGACGTCGCTGGGCCAATCGCCCGCGACGCACTGACGTCGACGTCACGGCGCCGTGACGTCGACACTGCTGTGCTGTGATTGGAGGTTTTCAGCCGACAGCGCGCTGAAAAACAGCTTGGCGCTCGGCTGAAACCTCCATCTCGTTAGCACGCCTGCGGACGCTCGCGTGAGCCCCCTCTCAAGGCATCCTCATTGAGGATGCAGGGGCTCAGCGCGGAGCGTCCGCACGCCTCAGCACGGCCTGTCCTTCTCTGGACTCGGCCTTAGTCCTTTCTTCCATGTAACAAAGGAGGGAGGGGGGAGTAGTTGGTACGATGCCCTTTATTGAACCAACAAGTACTTGATCGGTTACAAGCTTTCCAACCTCTCAGAGTCCCATGCAGCCACGAGAGAATTTTAAGATGCATATGGGTTTAAAATCATTTTTTATTCACTCTTCACTTGTATTTATGCACCATTAGTTTTCACTTTATTTATATATTGCACACACAATATTCTATTCATTTGAGCGCTCCCCAAGTTTTTTCTATACTATGTTAAGGTAACATGTCAGCTGTGAACATAATCTTCCCCAAGAACTAGCAAGAAAGTGACTATATCCGCTCGGCGCTGTATAGGGCACTTTAAAGGTTTACGAAATAGGTCGCTGTGGTAAGATCTCAACCACCTAAAAAAAATACAGGAAAATGTAAAATAGCTAGAAGTTTGAGAGAGATATGGGGGGGGGGGAGGGGTATGAAATGGACAAACCATAACTTGCCTTCATTTTTCATAGCTTCTCTTAACCCTCGTGTTGTAGGAGACATGACGGCTGTAATTACATCACTTCCTGCAAGGCCTGCTGCCCGAAACAGCACAGTGAACTGGTAGGTACAGACGTAGAAGTACGGACACAGCTTTGCTTTTAACAAGTTGTATAAGGAGGTAAAGCCGAGAGCCCTGCAAAAGAGAACGTTGTAAACGGTTATTCAACCGCAAAAGTTTCCTTAGCTTGTGAGTTGCTTGGTTTTGTCTTCCTTCAGTTGGTCTCACTAGTTCACCTCTTCCTTTACCTTAAAGAAGGGTTTATTTTATTACATTTGCTCTTTCCTGCAAACATGGCGCAGCCGGGTATAAGGTTCTGATGGCATTTGATGCAGGAATTGAAAAAAAAACACGTATAATTGCTAAACGATTTACATTTTGTGAAATATGTTACAGCTATATCTAGTAAAAAGTATTCTCTGTCTTGATATATTATCGATACGGTTTGCTGTCGCAGCAAAACGAGTTTCTATATTAAAACACGGTATAAAAATAAATAAATAGTTGTCCTACTTTGCTACACTACAATGAAGTCTGGACCAATGTTGGCTCTGGGATTGTAGACAAGTCAGTCTTCATTTGTAGTGAATAGCGGCATTAAATGCACTATTTTTAACATTCAACACAAACATTTTGGAAAGGGTTACCTACCATTCGCTCATTAAAACTTGCTGCAGCGCTTCATCATGAGACCAGGGGCTGTTTTTTCCAGCCATTTTGCGATCTGCTCCAATCCTGGGGAAAAGCTGGAGCCAGGGAAGCGACGGGTGAAGCCAGTACACAAGACTCTGCTGAAAGGCACATCGAAGGTCTGTGCATAACTTTGGTTCCTGGATGAAGGGGATAATAAAAAATAAAAAATGTACTACAGGAATCTGTTTTTAGATTAGATATGGCAGTATGTAAAGAATGAACCAACGCCAGCAAGCCTTCAAGAACACACACACACTTTATTTTCTCCATCTTCCCCCCGTCGGACGGTTCCACGCTCCCTGCCGTGCGTGCGGCACCATTATAGAATGGCTGACCAACCTCAGCCAACTAAAACTGCTGCGCGCGCATGCACTATAGAACCGGTCTTAGGCCAAGGAAGGCACCTTTGATTTACTGCACAGCAGAAGTATCAAAACGTGGCAGCAAAATATGTCCGGTAAAGACCGAGGGGATTATTTTACTAGTAACATTTTACCTGTATGCTTTGTGGCAAGCTGAACGGTGTGGCACGACAATGCAAAACCAGTCCTTGTGCTTCTTCCTGAGCTTTTAAGTGATCTGCCCAAGTAAAAGTTTGGGAAGAGGTAAAAAGCAAACGGGTCTTTAAGCTCCAGTCAGCAGGAAAAGTAACGGATCCTCCAGGTGGTTCACATGTAGCAAAGGGTTTCTCTGGAGACTGGAAGAAATAAATTATTTTACTTACCAAGATAATAGAAACCTCATTTATAAATGGTACATATGCAGGGATATAGTATTTTTTTCTAAAATGTTTTACCAGGAAGTAATACATTGAGAGTTACCTCTCGTTTTCATGTATGTCCTGGGCACAGAGTTATGATGCCAAATACATGGTTACATTGAAGTGAACAGGGTTATACATTATGTATCAAGACATTGCATGCACAGTTTAACATTTTATCTTTAGGCGTATGAAATAGTTACAGCCAGAGCAAAATGTGAGACCGCTTTAGTTTAGAAAGAATTAAGACTTTGAGAGTCTCAGATACATTGTTCCAGGTGAGATGCACGGTAAGAGAAGGAGCAGCCAGATACCTTGTTGAACCTTGGGACAGTGAAGAATCATTTGGAGTCAGATCTCAGATGATAAGTGCTGCATGTGGTAGGGGTGAGGAGCTTGTTCAGATAGACGGGTAGCTTGTCCAGAAAGTATTTGAAGGCAAAACAGGAAAGATGAACTTTGTGCCTAGACTCAAGTGATAGTTAATCTAGTTATTTAAGCATTTTGCAGTGATGTATGTTGTAGTTACATTGGAGGACAAAGCGGCATTTTGAAATGTAAGGGTGTCTAGTTTGCCAAGGTGGGTTTGGGGTGCTGTACCATATATTATGTCCCCATAGTCTATAATTGGCATTAGCATTTGCTGTGTGATGCACTTTCTGACCAGCGGACTTGAGGATTTGTTCTTATAAAGTAAACCTATTTTGGCATAGTTTTGGATGTCAGGGTATCAATGTGCAAACCAAATGTCAAATGGGAGTCAAACCATATGCCCAGATATTTCAAACTAGTAACAGGGGCAAGGACGGGATTAGAGTTGGTTCTGATCTGAAGCTCAGTCATTGGAAGCTTTACAAATTTAGCCTTGGTTCCAAAAACCATTGTGACAGTCTTGTCAGTGTTTAAAAAGTTTGTTTTGGGAAATCCAATTTTCAAGTCTCAAAAAATCAGATTGAAGTATGTGTCCAAGGTTGGAGAGGCTAGGGTTGTATGCATATAAAATTGTGTCATCTGCATACATGTGTATTGAAGCTCCCTTACAAGCTGTAGGAAGATCATTGATGAAAACTGAAAAGAGTAGGGGCCCCAGAACAGAGCCTTGCGGGACACCACAGGTGATATCCAAGGGGTTGGAGTTACAACCTGAGATAGACACATGTTGGGATCTCCCCGATAGGTAGGAATGAAATCAGTTCAAAGAATGCTGCCCTATTCCAGAGCACTGGAGTTTGTTAAGCAGGATAACATGATCAAGAGTATCAAAAGCCTTTGCACAATATAGGAATACTGCACCAGTAAATTGTCCCAGTTCCATTCCACACTGGATCTCATTGCAAACTTGGACAGCCAGGATCAACTAGTTTAGTTATAATTGCACGTTCCAGGTTTCTATGCAAGATCCAAAAAAAGCACCTTTTATTTACCATCAAATATACCATGATCAGATGGAGTAATTATGCTGCACCAAGAATACTGATAACAAATGAAAACCTCACTGACATTTACTTTGACAGTACCTCAAAACTAGCTCACCTCTCTAATAACGGAGACAAAGGGGGGATTACAATAATAAAAAAAAAGCCAACAATGAACAGCTGTTAAATGAATCCCTATTGGAATTACTGTAGCATTATGTGCGAGAACATAGAAGCAGTGCATGGTGTACAGGCATTATGATTCCCTAATAAAACTTTTTTTTTTTAATTAATTAATGGACTTCTGCAGAAAGCTAGACTTTTCTGATTGTATTTAATTACATCAGCAATAGCAGATTCTCTTCTCAAATAGTACTACCTTGTTAGTTATTCCCATCACTGTATTGTTTAAATAATAAAATCTAACATTAAACTTTTTGGCAAGAAAAGACCAGGCCAATCTTACTGAAGGAGAGTTTCACCCTGTATCCCTCTTGCAAAAATAGAAGCGATCTTATTTATACGCAGGCCAAGATAATTCACACATTCCCATGCATTTCATGACCTCCCACTTCCACAAGAGCAGATAGTGTTTTTGAATGCATTACATTTTTTCCCAGATTCACTGCCATAAGAAATTGTGCACTCAGTGAGCTCAAATTGTGTTACATACGAGTCTGAATAGTTCAGGGGATTCTTTTTTGTGCTAAACACACAAAATAAGAGAAAAAAGCAAACCGTGGGAAAATAAATACAAATGGTATTACTTCTATCGCCGTAGCAGCAGGCTCAGCAGCAAGTGGCTCTCCCCAAATGACATCTTCGACTGACTTAAACTGAAAAATAAATAAAATAAAAATGAATAAGCCTGGTCAACAAAACAGAGGCAGTAAAACTATCAAAAGAAAAACATATGTCTTTTCAGCAACCAGGCTGCAGCAATTCATGGAGTTATTATAAAAGAATGATATATTATACAGTGTTGTGAAAAAGTTACAGGATGACGTTGCAGAGCATAAAAGGCTCAAGTACACAATACATTTACTTACCTGAGCACTTTATTCCCAATACACTACTGACCTTTTACGCCAAGATTAATTGTTATGTTTAACTCTTAATGAGGCAGTGTCGTGCATTGTGATGCTCATTTTTATTCATGTTGCACTTACAAGGTTGTTTTCTTTAAAAGATTTAAAGCAGAAGTTCAAGCTGCCGTTTAAAAAATAAAATAATAATTCAGTTCAATATGTGCATCAATGCAATCTGCACACCACTGACAAGTGTTTAGCCAAGTTGCTGATCGATCGGAGAAGATTCGGCTCGGGGGTTCACTAAATGGCTGTCAGTGCAGTACAAGGACCAAAGATGCAACTTTGTGTGGAAGATCACGTGACCAGGCAGTCACTAGACAATTGGTGCACTGCTGGAGTGAGGGCAGTGCTCAAACAGGGGTGTGCATTTTTTTTTTCTTTTTTAATGCCACAAGTATTTTCTCATAGTACAGAACTGATTTATTAAACACACACTTTTTAAAATTAAATGGCTGACGTGGTCCCGCCTCCAAGTCGCGTCATTCTGTCTGCTGGGGAAGAGCACATATCGCCCAGCAGACAGAGGGACGGTAGTGTAGCAGCGTGTCTGAACTCAGCCTTAGGCGGAGTCCATGGTATGGGAGACTGCGCGGAGGAGTCTGCACGGGGCGCGATCAGACTGCCTTAAGGCATTGATCGCGCCCAACGACCGTGCCGCCGCACGCGGGCGGAGGCAGGAGGGGGCACGTGTTGCACAAGAAATCCGTTGAAATGGATTTCTTGGCGCAACACGCAGGTCACTTGAGCGGTTTAACCAATGAGGATGAACCAGCTCCGTCCACCATGGACAGGGAAAGCACCCGTTTCACACGGGTGACTTCAGGGCCTCCGCACGTCTCTGTGCGGACGAAGGCACCATGGCCCAGGCCATAACCAGCGCTTCTAATCGATAATGTGGGATAAAAGCATTGCCGGCTATAAAATATACACAAACGTACACACAGTATATAGACATGTGTAATGGCTGCAGTCCTGCCACGCATGCTGACTCTGCGGTATATACAGTATGGGGGCGTGCTGACACTGCGGTATATATATGGGGGGGTGCTATGAATACCAGCACCTGGCTCACATGCTGACGCTGCAGTGTGTTTATGTATGTATGTATGTATATATATATATATATATATATATATATATATATATATATATATATATATATATATATATATATATATATATATATATATATATATGTGCAATGAATATCCGCACCTGGCACACATGCTGACGCTGCAGTGTGTGTATGTATGTATGTATATATATATATATATATATATATATATATTAGAGAAAAAGAGAAAAGAAGCGCCCGATCCTTGTGTATAATCAGATGAACAAAGTTTCAATATCTCATGGACAAGACAAATGCACACTTACAATTTGTCTGATAAAATAAAGCATGTTATGGGACCTGCCCATGCACCAACTGAGGACTCCTCGGTCTCTTCTTTGTGTGTGAGTGTCAGTATTGGCTCCAAAAAGGATGTTGCTGTCAGCTGCTGTCTCCAGGGGAGTAATCCTTAGTGTTTGTGAGCACTCAATCTCCACATGCAGCTGCCATTTAGCCTTTCTTCTCACACTTGAAACCGGAAAAAAATCTTCAGGCAAGTCCTTGCCTCCTCACGCTGGTGCTGGGAGCTGCCCTGTCACCGTAGGCTCACTGCCAGATATCCCTACGCGTTTCTTCCGACTCTGCGGATTTCATCAGGGGATCCCCTGATGAAATCCGCAGAGTCGGAAGAAACGCGTAGGGATATCTGGCAGTGAGCCTACGGTGACAGGGCAGCTCCCAGCACCAGCGTGAGGAGGCAAGGACTTGCCTGAAGATTTTTTTCCGGTTTCAAGTGTGAGAAGGCTAAATGGCGGCTGCATGTGGAGATTGAGTGCTCACAAACACTAAGGATTACTCCCCTGGAGACAGCAGCTGACAGCAACATCCTTTTTGGAGCCAATACTGACACTCACACACAAAGAAGAGACCGAGGAGTCCTCAGTTGGTGCATGGGCAGGTCCCATAACATGCTTTATTTTATCAGACAAATTGTAAGTGTGCATTTGTCTTGTCCATGAGATATTAAAACTTTGTTCATCTGATTTTACACAAGGATCGGGCGCTTCTTTTCTCTTTTTCTCTAATAGGTACTGTGGGAGTTCGGTGAGCCCAAGAAGAAGCAGCCTGGACCTTTTGCAAATCAACTTATCATGGACACATGTGGACTTAAGTATTTTTAATATTCACTGCATTTATGGGTTCATAATCGTGTATTGAATTTTTCATTGCTTATCACATGAACCCATTTTTTATATTTGCATTTTTTAGTTAAGTCCCAGTGACACTCAGTGTCATTTTTACCCACATTAATTGGCAATATCTTTTTTATTGTTTTTTTTATTTTTATATGTTATGCACACTTCTTTTTTGCTTTTGTGTTTTTATCTAATAGTCACTTTTAGTTTTTCCTGCCAGAATACATTTAGTTATTTTCACACCACTGTTTATTGGGCATATTTGCCTGGTGCAATTTCTTGCCACATCTATCAGGGCTGCAGCAATTTAGGTGTAGTGTGTGAAGGGCGCTGTCTATATTTTCTGTCAATATATATATATATATGTGCAATGAATATCCGCATCTGGCTCAAGGGCCGACACTGCGGTATGTATATGGGGGTATGCAATGAATATCCGCACCTGGCCCACGTGCGGACACTGCGGTATATATATATATATATATGGAGGCGTCCTGATACTGCGGTATATACAATATGGGGGACATGCTATGAATATCCGCACCTGGCTCACGTGCTGACACTGCGGTGTGTAATATATATATATATATATATATTGGCATGCTGACACTGCGGTATATACAGTATGGGGGTGTGCTATGAATATCCACACCTGGCTCCCGGGCTGACACTGCGGTATATATATGGGGGGGGGGGGGGTGCTATGAATATCCGCACCTGGCTCACGGGCTGACAGTGCGGTGTATATATATTGGGGTGTGCTATGAATATCCGCACCTGGCACACGGGCTGACACTGATACATACAGTATGGGGACGTGCTATGAATATCCGCACCTGGCACACGTGCCGACACTGTGATATATACAGTATGGGGACGTGCTATGAATATCCGCACCTGGCACACGGGCTGAAAGTGCGGTATATATATATATATATATATATATATTGGGGTGTGCTATGAATATCCGCACCTGGTTCACGTGCTGACACTGATACATACAGTATGGGGGACGTGCTATGAATATCCGCACCTGGCACACGTGCCGACACTGTGATATATACAGTATGGGGACGTGCTATGAATATCCGCACCTGGCACACGGGCTGAAAGTGCGGTATATATATATATATATATTGGGGTGTGCTATGAATATCCGCACCTGGTTCACGTGCTGACACTGATACATACAGTATGGGGGACGTGCTATGAATATCCGCACCTGGCACACGGGCCGACACTGTGATATATATATGGGGGGGATGCTATGAATATCCGCATCTGGCACACGGGCTGAAAGTGCGGTATATATATATATATATATATATATATATATATATATATATATGGGGGGTGCTATGATTATCCGCACCTGGCACACGGACAGGGCCCGGGTCTCTCCCTGGCTCCGGGCTGACACTGTGATATATACAGTATGGGGGTGTGCTATGAATATCCGCACCTGGCTCACGGGCCGACACTGATATATATATGGGGGGGTGCTATGAATATCCGCACCTGGCTCACGGGCTGACACTGACACTGTGATATATACTGTATGGGGGACGTGCTATGAATATCCGCACCTGGCACACGGGCCGACACTGTGATATATATATGGGGGGGATGCTATGAATATCCGCACCTGGCACACGGGCTGACAGTGCGGTATATATATACAGTATGGGGGACGTGCTATGAATATCCGCACCTGGCACACGGGCTGACACTGTGATATATACAGTATGGGGGACGTGCTATGAATATCCGCACCTGGCACACGGGCAGGGCCCGGGTCTCTCCCTGGCTCCGGGCGCAGATCTCCTGCTGCGGAGGTCGGGATCCGGGGGGCACAAAGCCGCAGTCCAGGGGCATCTCCAGCCTCCTCTTCCCGGGACTGCCCCCTGTGTTCTCCAGACTGGCGAAGGGGTTCCTCCGCTTCACACTGCCGCCGCCGCCGCCCCGGAGAGGCCCGGGAGAGAAGGGTCGGAGCCCCGGGCAGGCAGCGGCGGGTTTCGAAGCCTCATTCCGGCTCCGCCGCCGCCTGAGCCGCAGGATCTCCGCCGGCTTCTTAAAGCTGGGAGAGTAACCGGGGAGCAGCTCCGACATGGCGGCGGTGAGAGACGGGAGGGGGGGGGAGGGAGGTCGGTGCGGGCGCGCGGTGTCACAGTCTGTAAACACTTCTCCCCTGTGTTGATCTTTACAAATCTGGCGCGCTTTTCCCCCGTGCCGGCGTGGTGACGTCACGACGCAGAGCCGCCTGCGCAGGTTTTCGCGCCTTTAAACCCCTCGCGTGCGGCTTCCTTTGCATGACATTTTGTAAGGTTCTGTGGCTGTGTCACGCGCGCACCAATACCAGGCAGTGACACAATCCCTCTTCATTGCCTTCTGGCGCAGGTACACTTTTTTTTATATACAACAGACGACAGAGAAGCCCCAATGCTACATCCAACATGACAGAAATACACAGTCAAATACTTATATATTCTCTTGAAATAGGGTCATTTAGTTTAACCCTTTGGCCAAAGCATTGTAAGCCTGTGAGCCACACACAACAAGGCAGACACCCGTTCGCACGTCCTAACGCTACCAGATAAAATACTTGTAGGGATGTCTAGTTTGCTTCCCTGCGCTGCAGCGTGTATTCAAAGAGTGTTGGGAGGTTCCCGCGGCGGCCCGACGGCAGAGGGCGCCGCCATGTTGTTGCGCAATAGTTGGGGGCACTGTTAGAGCAGCGGGAGGTCGTGCATGCGCAGTGCAAGCGCGCGAACGGCTGGCCAATACGTAAAAGGCTCAGCCAGTAACTACAACTCCCAGGAGCCTTAGCGCCGTCACCAGACACCAGGGAGCGAATAGGAAGGCTGGATTTGCGGGAGGCAGGAAAGGGAAGCGTGGGGGAGAGACCACGCTAGCCAGAGGGCACCGGAGGAGCTAGGGAAGAGGTAGTGTGGGTGCACGGGGTCAGTGACCCACCTGCATAGGTTAGATCTTCCCCGTAGGCCCCAGGATATTCCCTGAGTCACAGTAGGTTGTGGTGCTGCAGGGACGCCCTGTAGCGATGGCTACAGCAGCCCTTACTGTATAGCAGATAGGGACAAGGTGTGTGGAGCCGAGGTTGGTGCCAGTCGTCTGCGACCAGGCTGCTGTGCATCGTGAAAGCGGAGAGACTGCGCTGGATCGGCGGATCCTTTTCGAAGTTGTACCGGTCACCGCAGTGACCGGAAGGTATTTACTAAAGTGCACCAACACCGGTCAACAGGCGCTGATCCCGCCTTAAGGAACACTCTTTGGGGACACTAAGTGGAGTGGCCAAAGGACTGAGCCTAAATACATATTACAGTTGCATGGACACGGTGTGGGGGCACGCGGTGACGGGACAGTGACATTTCTCCTTATGAGAGTGGCCGAGCCACTAGTGTTATAGTATAAGTTAGTTGATGTGTTATATGTGTTCTTGCCATGATTATGCAATAAGGGTTTATCCGTACTTTACAGTAAACAGTTCAAATCATATGTGTGTTTCTATTGTTCTTACCCAGGGGAATCTTACGTGATAGGGATCCTGGGTAAGTGGAGGCGCTGCCAATAAGATAACTGTTACCCCAGGCTCTCCTGGAGCAGTACCCGTAGTCTCTCTAGAGCGTAGGAAAGAGGGCTACATACTAATATACCTCTATTAGGATTAACATTCTCCTTTACCTCTATTAGGAGGGAGAAGGATCTACATTGGATCTATATCCGGTAGAATGAAAGGAAAGGACCTACTAACTTGGGTAGGGGCGGGCTTAAAACCTGGGAAGGAGCAGCCACCAACCACCTCCTGTCGCTTGTTGTGTACATTTGCCACACTCAATAGCTCTCCTTTTTGACACTTATATACATAGATATATTTTGTGGGGGCTCAGGGGTTCCCAAAAAGAGCTTGCTGGGGTTTTGTGTTTTGTTAACCCATTCTCTGCTGTTGGAGGTTGGTGGCTCCTCCTTCTCAGGTGTTAAGCCCCTCCCCACTTCCCAAGTTAGTGGGTCCTTCCATTCTGCTGGATATAGATCCAATGTGGTCTTTCTCCCTCCTAATAGAGGTAAATGAGAATTTTAATTCTAATTAGGGTTGCCACCTTCAACTGACGGCCAACCCGGAGATTTTTTTCAAAAAAAATGACACTGTTGCCATGACAACGGGACGCTATGCAACGTCCCGCGGCGTCAAGTTGCCATGACAACGTGGCACCGCATGACGTCATGACATTATGTGGGCGCGCGGCCAGGCTCTATATGAGCCCGCCCCCAACTAGCGGCCATTCTTTCTGGCCGGAGATCTGTTGGAGAGTAAGTACTCTCTAATCCTCCATCCTGCGGCCCCTCTGCTCCTTCCCTGCCTCCTGCAAGCCAAGGTGTTCCCCCTTACTCCCCGCTTCCCCCCGATACCCGCGCGGGAGATGGTAGTGGGGGTGTTCCCCCTTACCCCCTTTGTCTCCGCTTCCCCACGGTCCCGTGGCTGCCCGCGCTGGGCGGAAGATGGCCGCGGGGGGGCGAGCGGGGCAGTGGTGGTGCTCGGTGGCGCGACCTTTCCTCTCTTCTTCCCCCTGTCCCGTGTGTGTGTGTAGGATACCAGAAGTGTCATCACCACCCCATCAACCCCCCCACCCCATCAGCACCCCAGCCCCGTTCCCCCTTGGTTTGGAGAGAGGGGGGGGGTTTGCGGTGCGCGGGGCTTCCATCCATCGCCGGATAAGGTAGCAGAGGGGGGGGGACGACCCGCGAGGGAGGTGCCAACGGAGGTGCTCCCGGCTGGATAATCTGTTAAATAAAACATTGTTTGGTTGATTGTAACAAGTCTTTTATGCTGTCTACAGTTATTCCTAATGTATTTGTCCCATTCTACACCCAGTCAGTCAGTCACCCAGTCACTCACCCACCCATTCAGTCACTCACCCACCCACTCACCCACCCAGTCAGTCACCCACCCAGTCAGTCACCCAGTCAAACAAGTAGTCAGCGGTCTACACATAATAATGTATTGAGGTTTTGAAATAATTTCTAACTTGCTTTGTTCCAGATCAGACTAGAAAGCTTCTAACAGGAGACCTCGGAATCCCCCCTAACTCAGGAGACAGGTAGGGAACGTCTGCACTCGTGTGTATTTGCTGACAGTTATACTTTCATTTTGTCTTGGGATTGTTAACAATCACTTATATTCGCAAACCTGTCTGCATTTGGTTAATATGAAGAAGCACGGTAGTTTCCCATTATTCAAGAATTATCTTCACTGTGGAGCAGCTCACACACCCACCACCCCTCCCTGATCTTAACGCTGCGGGAACGGTGCCGCTGAGCGTGCTATGCGCGTTCAATGTAATGAAAGCAAATAATGACGGCTATGCTTGTGCGACACTCACCGAAGCTCAGCGCTTGTAGAGACAATTTATCACGTGACCATACTGTGAATATTCTGTGTGGAGGGGGGTGGGAGACTTCACCCACTGCGCCGTATCATCTGATCACCCACACGACTTTGCTATAAAGATTTAAAATGTCTTCACTAAGTGTTGTGATTTCTTTATTTCTGGGTGGAGGAGTGGGGTGTATTTTGAGAGCGTACTGTCATTTATATTGCATGTTAACAAGCTTCACAGTCCGTGCTGTTACATGCCGATCAAGTACTGTACTCTGGAGGGGGGAGGAGGCAAAAACTTGCTGTGTTCTGATCCACATTTTAGGTATCAGCCTGGTCGCACCCATCAGCCTGGACCCACCATCTGCCTTCCAGCACCCATCTGCCTTCCAACGCCCACCCTCTGCCTGCACTGATTTTGGCTTCAAGTAAGTGTTGCATACAGTATACTGACTTCCCACTGTTTGACAATCATTCCATCTTTACTAATTGAAAGATCTTTTTTTACATTTTAGGTATCAGCCTGGTCGCACCCATCTGCCTTCCAGCAGCCACTGTCGGCCTGGAACCAACATCTGCAAAGATGAGCAACAAGACAAGACAAACTTCACTCCACATGTTTTTTGGAGATAAAAACCAGGGACCATCACAGCGTGTTAACCAAACAGAGACTGTAGAAGATACTCCTCCAGATCAAGCCAGTCCGATAGCAACAAAGTTAATCCATAAAAGAAGTATAGCCAATGTAATAGACAGCACTCACACAAAGTAGATAAATATACACAAAGCGGGGTGCCACGGACTAGAGAGGGCCCAATCCCTCTCAAACACAATAAAGTACTGAAGAAAATCCAGCACACCCTAATAATAGATACAAAGTCACTGGTATATAACCAATTTGAAAATTTAATCAGTGCACAAATAAGTCAAACAACTGACTACGCCACACTAGGCAAACAGACAACATATAAGTAGGGCCATATATAGGATGTACAGGAGGATAAGGGATAAAGGAAAATTAGGATGGGGCAACAAAGGGAAAGTGAGGTGAATGGTGGAAGGGGAACAAAGAAAACAAAAAAAGTGGGTCACAACGGGGGAAACACCCTCTAGAGTGAGGAGCTGGCTCGTGGTCTGTGTGCCCTATTAACTAAGGACTGTCTGGTTTGCATTACTCCTGATTTGCCTCCTCTCTTTGCTGCTCTCTGATGTTCTCAGTTGTTGCTGGTTTACTAATACATAGTAGCTGTTTGCATGTATTTTTGTCCCTGAATATATCCATACAAAAGTGTTGTTGCTAGTTCACTAATACATTGTAGCTGTTTGCATGTAGTTTGTCCCTGAATATATCTATTTGAAAGTTAAACTGTGGACTTATTTTGCCAATTAGTTTAGGGATATTGTATGTGTATCTAATCAGAATATTATTTAGAATTTGTGGAGGGTCTTCTATTGTTTTTACTTGGGGTCAGTTCTGTTGTTGTGGGTTTGGGGTGAGGGAAGTACCCTCTTGTCCCCTTGGGACTGAGGGGAACGGGCCTGACGAAGGGACAAGTCCCGAAACGTTGCCCCCCTATATTCCCCCGTTGTGACCCACTTTTTTTGTTTTCTTTGTTCCCCTTCCACCATTCACCTCACTTTCCCTTTGTTGCCCCATCCTACTTTTCCTTTATCCCTTATCCTCCTGTACATCCTATATATGGCCCTACTTATATGTTGTCTGTTTGCCTAGTGTGGCGTAGTCAGTTGTTTGACTTATTTGTGCACTGATTAAATTTTCAAATTGGTTATATACCAGTGACTTTGTATCTATTATTAGGGTGTGCTGGATTTTCTTCAGTACTTTAATCCATAAAAGAAGAAATTTTCAAGACAGTTGGCTCAAAGATTTCACATGGTTAGAATATAACAAGGAATCAGATGTTGCATCATGTATTATCTGTTCGAATGTTGCTCATAAGACTGACGTTACTCCGCCTACACACATACGACAAATTTTCAATGCACCATTTAAAGTAGAAAGTTTCAAATATCATGGAAAGTCTGCTCTACATATCAAGTTTGCCAAAATTTGGACTGCACAAAAAAATCCAGAAAGCACACCAACGAGGCTATGTGTAAAAAAGATGGAAAGGGAAATGTTTCAACAAATGTGTGTTGTTTTCAATTCTGCTTATTATATAGCTAAAACCAATAAACCATTCAGCGACATAAAAGATCTGTTAAATTATACACGCAAGCTTGGCGTTCATGTTCTCAAACAATATAGTAACGATAAGCGGTGTGCAGAATTTGTCAAATTTATTGCCGAAAAAATAAGAAATGACATTGTCGCTGAAGTTAAAAGTAGTTCGTTCTTCAGTGTATTACTGGCTGGTTCCACTGACAAATCAACAACAGAACAACTTATAATGTATATGAAATATTGTAAGGACGGCTGCATTAAGGAAACATTTTTAAGCATAGTTCCATTACAAATTGGTACTGGCCAAGGATATTTCGATGCACTTCAAGAGGAGTTACTTAAATATGGTCTTCACTGGCGAAACGGTGAGCAGTTGGTAGGCTTAGGGACAGATGGAGCTGCAAGCATGTTAGGCAGTGTTAATGGACTTGCAGCAAAAGTGAAACGTGATGTGAAACATTTGATTTCTGTGCACCGTGTAGCTCATAAACTACAGTTATGTGTGCTGAAATCTGTGAAAGATGCTACTTACATTTCCAAAGTAGACGATGTTCTGATTGGGCTTTTTAAATTTTATGGAAGTTCGCCCAAAAGGCAAAATGAACTTGAAAAAGTTGCTACATCTTTGTCTGCTACAATTTTTAAAGTCAAACATATTAATCAAATTCGATGGGTCGCAAGCAAAATTGGAGCTCTCAAATCTCTTGTTGCTGATTGGAAGTCATGTGTTGTTCATATGGAATCTATTGTACAATCTGGAAATACAGTGGAATCCAACCAGTGCAAGGGATTTCTGAAGATGCTTCAAAAATGTAGGTTCTTAGTAACCGTACATTTCTTACTTGATTTTCTTCCAATTTTTAAAAAGTTGTCCCTAATTTTCCAGCGAGAGAGTCTGCTACTGAGCAATGTTAAATTGCATGTAGAGCAAGCATTGTTTTCACTGGAGAAATTGGAACATACGGTTGGTGAGGTAGAGAAAACATTTCTAGACAATACATCTATGTCTGGAAAATTTCAAGAAGTTGAATTGTCTGACCTACCGCAGGGAAAATTGGAGTATGAGCAAGACAGAAATGCATTAATTAAAGCAGGCATAAAATGTTTAAATGAAAGATTTTTGGACAATCGCTGCGAAGTATATAGTGCCTGTTCCATTTTTGATACGGTTTCGTGGCCGTCTGGCAGTGATCTAATACATTATGGTGATTCTGAGATGAAGCTGCTCACTAGTCACTTTCATCATTTGATATCTGAAGATCCTCTAGCAAATGTTACAGAAGCTATTATTTCTGAATGGTATGAAATTAAAGTTTTATGTAAGCATTTGAAGCTAGAGGATATTCTGAAATCAACACAATTCCACAAAGACAGGTTTCCGTTATTCGTTAAGTTGCTTTCTATTATTGCAGTCCTTCCCACATCAACAGCATCATGCGAAAGGGGTTTCAGCGTCATGAATTCAATTAAATCCCAAAAAATGTCCAAACTACAGACTTCAAGTTTATATGATCTCTTGACAATATCAATTAATGGACCACCAATTGATTTGTTCCAACCAGACTGTGCCATTGATAACTGGTATTTTTCAAGCAAAATGCGTCATGTGATGGGCCATGCAAGTAGCGCAACTTAATTTACGTTGACTGTACAAAAATAATTCCACTTCTTTCTGTTTCTGTAAAAATCAAATACTTCAGACGAATGTTTTTGAGCAGAAAAAGTTAGTTTATTCATACTATTGTTACTTAAACATAGGAAGGATGTTGATCCAGGGAGACATACCGACTGCCAATTCTTGGAGTCAGGAAGTATTTTTTCCCCATTGAGATGACAATGTGTCACAGGGTATTTTTGTTTTCCTTCCTCTGGATCAATATACTGTAAGTAGGACAAGGTATGTAGAGTAAATTTGTCAGTGGTTAAACTTTATGTATGCATGTAATTTTCTAATCTCGTGTACTATGTTACTATGCAACAAGGAGTAATTGTAGTAAAGTAAAAATGTTATACAAAAAATAAACTTATGTCAAACTAATCTTATTAGTTCTTACTAAGAATTTATTAAATTTGCAATGAGGCGGGGCTAGGGGGCGAGTAGATTTTTTGGGTCGGTGAGTAGATTTTTGGGTGATTTGTCGAACACTGTGTGTGTGTATATATATATATATATATATATATATATATATATATATATATATATATATACACACACATATTGTATTGTATGTCTTTATTTATATAGCACCATTAATGTACATAGCGCTTCACAGTAGTAATACATGTGGTAATCAAATAAATAACAGATAATATAAATAACAGATCATGGGAATAAGTGCTTCAGACATAAAAGTAACATTAAGGAAAATGAGTCCCTGCTCCGAGGAGCTTACAGTCTAATTGGTAGGTAGGGAGAACATACAGTAGGAGGGACTTCTGGTAAGTGCGTCTGCAGGGGCCCAAGCTTTATGTATCATGTGTTCAGAATATCCACAGTGCTATTCATATGCTTCTTTAAGCAAGTGTGTCAGAAGAGTGTAAAGCTTTAAAAGTGAGGAGAAGAATGGAGTGTGAGATGCGGGATTTGATCGGAAACCAGGAGAGGGATTTCAGGAGGGAGATGCTGAGAGAGATCTAGGAAAGAGTAGAGTGATTCTGGCAGCAGCATTTAGGATAGATTGTAGGGGAGACAGGTGAGAGGCAGGAAGGCCGGACAGCAGGAGGTTACAGTAATCAAGACGGGAGAGAATGAGGGCCTGAGTCAGAGTTTTAGCAGTCGAGCAACAGAGGAAAGGTTGTATCTTTGTTATATTGCGGAGGAAAAAGCGACAGGTTTTAGAAATGTTTTGAATGTAAGGGGCGAATGTGAGAGAGGAGTCGAGTGTGACCCCTAGGCAGCGTGCTTGGGCTACTGGGTGAATTATCGTAGTTCCAACAGTAATGTGGAAGGAGGTAGTAGGGCCAGGTTTGGGAGGAAGTATGAGGAGCTCTGTTTTAGCCATGTTGAGTTTAAGGCGGCGGAGGGCCATCCAGGATGATATAGCAGAGAGACATTCAGAAACACTGGTTTGTACAGCAGGTGTTAAAGTATATTTGTGTGTCGTCAGCATAGAGGTGATAATTAAACCCAAAATATGTTATTAGGTCACCTAGAGAGAGTGTATACAGAGAAAAGATAAGAGGTCCCAGGACCGAGCCCTGGGGTACCAACAGAGAGATCAATAGAGGAGGAGGAGGTGTTCGCAGAAGAGACACTGAAAGTACGATGGGAGAGGTAGGATGAGATCCAGGATATAGAGCTTTGTTCCGAATACCAAGAGTATGGAGAATGTGAAGAAGAGGGTGGTCCACGGTGTCAAATGCTGCAGAGAGGTCGAGTAATATGAGCAGAGTGTAATGACCTCTGTCTTTGGCAGCATGGAGGTCGTCAGTTATTTTAGTGAGGGCTGTTTGCGTGGAGTGAGCAGTGTGGAAGCCAGATTGTAGAGGGTCTAGGAGAGAATAGGTGTTGAGAAAATGGAGCAAGCGAGAGAATACAAGACGTTCAAGGAGTTTAGAGGCAAAAGGCAGGAGGGAGACAGGTCGATAGTTAGAAAGACAGATAGGGTCAAGCTTGCTGTTTTTGAGTAATGGTATGACTGTTGCATGTTTGAAGGAGGATGGAAAGGTTCCAGAGCAGAGGGAGGAGTTAAAAATGTGTGAGCGTAGGGATTATAGTAGGACCAAGAGGTTTTAGGAGATGGGAGGGAATGGGGTCAAGAGGGCAAGTGGTAGAGGGAGAAGAGGCGATCAACAGCGACACATCCTCCTCTGAGACAGTGGTAAAAGAGTCAAGGAAGGCAGGAGGAGAGTTAGGAAGAGGTGTAGGATGGGAGGAAGAGGCATAGGGGATGTTCTGACGTATGGATTCCACCTTTTCCTTAAAATAGCAAAGTCCTGAGCGGAGATGGAGGAAGGAGAGGCAGCTGAGGGTGGTTTGAGTAGATTATCAAAGACAGAGAACAGTCGGCGTGGGTTAGACTTGTGCATGTTGATTAGTGAAGAAAAGTAGGCTTGTTTAGCTTCCAAGAGGGCAGAGTTGAAGCAGGATAGCATAAATTTGTAGTGAAGGAAGTCTGCGAGAGTATGAGATTTCCTCTAGAGGCGTTCAGAGGAACGAGTGGAGGAACGCAGCATGCGCGTGTGGGAATTTAGCCAGGGTCTAGGGTTAGAAGGGCGAGGGCGGCAGAGAGAAAGCGGGGCATGTAGATCAAGAGAGGAGGACAAGGCAGAGTTGTAGTTTCTGACCAGGTTGTCAGGGTCTATAGCAGAGCTGAGAGAGGAGAGGGAGGAGCGTAAAGTGGACTCAAAGTCAGGTAAGTGAATAGAGCGCAGGTTTCTGCAGAACCGGGGGGTAGATGGAGGTGGAGAAGGGGAGAAGCGAGATAGAGAGAATGAGATGAGGTGATGGTCAGAGAGAGGAAAAGGGGAAATGAAGAAATCGGAGAGAGAGAAGTTTTTAGTGAAAACCAGGTCTAAGTAGTGGCCATCCTTGTGGGTGCTGGCTGCAGTCCACTGTTGAAGGCCAAAAGAAGAGATTAGAGAGAGAAAGCGGGAAGCCCAAGGAGAGAGGGGTCATCAATGTGGCAATTGAAGTCCCCAAGGAGAAGAACAGAGGAGTCTGAGGAGAGGGAGAAAGAGAGCCAGGATTCAAAGTGAGAGAGAAAGGCAGAAGGGGGATGAGTAGAGGTAGGTGGGCGATATATGACTGCCACATGGACAGAGAGAGGAGAGAAAATCTGGACAGTGAGCCTCAAAGGAGGGAAAAGCAAGAGATGGAGGAATAGGAAGGGTTCGGTAACGGCAAATAGAGGAGAGCAGGAGCCCCACGCCTCCACCCCTGCCATCAGTGCGCGGAGTGTGGGAGAAGGAAAGGCCACCATAGGAGAGGGCAGCTTCCAGAGCAGAGTCAGACTGAGTGAGCCAGGTCTCAGTTATAGCAAATAAGAGCAGCACATATATATATACACACATATATATATATATATATATATTATATATATATCCCAGTGCACCTTAGTAATAAATAAACAGACTTGAAGCAGGGGTAGACAGCCAGAGAGGACAGAGTGAGTGTGACACTCGGTGAGCAGTGTGGCATCGCAATGGAGGACAGGAACAGGTGAGGGACCTGTAGCTGGCTGCAGTGGAGATAAACAAAGTCAAGGAGGATTTTACTTACGAATTGGGGGTACTTGGGAGCGCTCGTGTGCGCGCGCACGCAGCACGCTCCACCACAGCCATCCAATCCTCTGCCGCCCGGCTCTTGTCATTGACGTGAGCGCACCACTGCTCACTGCCGTCCAGACCACCCGCCCACCCGGAGATTTCAGGGACAAACCCATAGCCCGGAGAAAGGGATGCCAAACCCGAAGTCTCCGGGTGAAACCCGGAGAGGTGGCAACCCCGATCCTAATAGAGGTATATTAGTATTTTATCTGGTAGTGTTAGGACTTGCGAACAGGTGTCTGCCTTGTTGTGTGTGGCTCGCAAGCTTACAACGCTTTGGCCAAAGGGTTAAACTAAATGACCCTTTTTCAAGAGAATATATAAGTATTTTACGGTGTATTTTTGTCATATTGGATGTAGCATTGGGCTTCTCTGTCGTCTGTTGTATACATACTGTATGCCACGCTCAATAGCACTACTTTTTGACACATATACATATATATATATATATATATATTTTGTGGGGCTCAGGGGTTCCCAAAAAGAGCTTGCTTGGGTTTTGTGTTTTGTTACACTTCTGTATATATAAGTACCTCGTGTAGTTACTGTATGAAAACATACAACGCTCTCTGTTTAAAGTGACTTATTAAACATTGTTACAGCGGCAAAACCTGTGACGTCGTCTGTTTATTAATTTTTTAAATAAATCAGTTCTGTAACATTAGATAATGCAGTATTATTATTATTCATCTCAATGCCATTTTTAATGAGTGTTAAAGCATCCTTTGTCTATAGCAGGCTTTAGCCCACCTCCCCAGTAGTGTAAGATGTTTGCAACACTTTCCTCTGGCAATTTGTTGATTTATACTTTTTGAGATTTATATATATTCATTTTCTAATATAATAATTTATTTGAGTTATATTATATTCATATGTTGATATCAATTGGTCACTGTTTTGCATATTGTTATATTATTACATATATATATTTTTTTTTATATTTTTCCAATTACTGTGTTTATTTCTATGAGTATGTTCTTTTAAAGTTACAGGGTTAAAGATATTTATATCTCTACTCAGTTAACCTATCAGGTTCATATTTATCCTATATAAGCTCATCAATTACTCCCTATGTCACACCCTTGAAGAAGTCGGCGTTCCAGCTGACGAAACGCGTAGGTTATGTCACTGTCCACCAGCTGGTGTGGGAGGTGGGCTGAGCAACGTTAGGAGTCTGGAGTTTGGACAGTGGAGAGTGGCGAGCACTGGCTTTATCTACATCAGAGATTATCAGTGGGATTTGCAGCTCGTGCGGCTGCACTTGGCTTTTCAAACAGCTATTTCTATCTGCTGCCACATATCCTCTTGGCGGAAATTGGCTGTCGTGCGAGGGGGGTATTGAGGAGACAGGACGGCATCTCTAGTGCTAGCCCGGATCAGCGTTACCATCTTTATGTGCATTTGCCGGCACAGCTGACCTCGTGGGGTTCATCGCGGATACACTTGCCTGGTGAGATCGTTCCCATACCCTCCTCTGCTTTCATCCCGTGGATCCATCAATAAGTTGCAATCTGTAGCACTCCACACTGCTATTCATCTCCACCTATCCATTCCTATTGCTGCTACGTTTACAATCAATTGCTATGCAATCAAGTATCTTGGTATTTACCAGTGCCACTTCCTCCCTTTAGACCCTTTTGGACTATTTTTGGACACAGCTATTGGAGATATATATATATATATATACCTATATAACTATATATATATATATATACCTATATAACTATATATATATATATATATACCTATATACCTATAGGGAACCATGTTAAAAATGGTTTTTGATCTTGGTCAAGATACCAGATATCGTGGACGGGTAAAATAATATCAGTGAAAATGAACCTACTACCTAGAATACTTTATCTATTCCAAGTGCTCCCCGTTACGGTTCCAGCCTATGTAATAAGAGATTTGGAAAAAGAGATAACCAAATTTATATGGAACGGCAGAAAACCTAGGATAAAGAAGAAACTGATGGCTCTCTCCCAGGCAAGAGGAGGCCTGGGCCAACCAGACTTAACAAAGTACTATGAAGTGGCTAGACTAAGTCCGCTAATCTATTGGTCCGCAGCCCCAGGAAAAAAGCCGTGGGTGGATATAGAGAGAGTGGAAGCAGGGACAAAGGAGTTAGCGTCTCTTCTATGGGTAAAAAAGGGGAACAGACAAACAGCCTATAGAGCCCACCCAGTCTTACTGCACTCTCTAGACATCTGGGATAAAAACTGCAAACACAGGCAAATCTCCTCCATTCCCTCACCCCTAACACCCATTGGAGCCAATCCCGAATTTACACCAGCTCACAACTCAAATATCTTTAAGCAATGGGATGAGAAAGGGCTCTCTAGGTTAGGAGACATGCAGCAAGGAGGAAAAGTTAAATCATTCATGGGAATAAGAGAGGAATATAACATCCCAACCACACAAATATTCCAATACATACAACTGGCCCACTATGTTTCCTCAATCCAACCAAGCGACACTTGGAATAGGCCACTCACCAACTTTGAGAGCCTATACCAAAGAGGTCACTACAATAAAGGAACGATTGCCCAACTCTATCAGGTACTTTTAAAACAATATGACGACCAAACAAGCAAAAACATTCTAGACTGGGAACACGACATAGGAAACTCCCTAGAGGAAGAGGACTGGGCAGAAATCCACGAAAGGACAGCTAAAGCTTCCCGATGTTCCCTAATCAGAGAAACCAACCTGAAAGTCCTACACAGATGGTATTACACACCAGCCCGCCTCCATTCCTTTTTCCCGCTAACCTCCCCAATGTGCTGGCGTAACTGCGGCCAAATAGGCACATTTAAACATATATGGTGGACCTGCCCCAAAATCATCCTATTCTGGGGAAGAGTTAGACGCCTAATAGAAGAAACAACAGGGGTAGAGCTAACATGGGACATAGAAACAGTGCTCTTACTAAAACCGACAGACGGACTTGAGAGAAAAATAGACTTTTTGATAACGCAGATCCTCTCCGCAGCCAAAAATTTAATAGCAAGACATTGGAAAAAGAACGACCCACCCCCGATCAATGAGGTATTGCACAAAATAAACTACATAATGACGATGGAGAGACTTACAAGCCTAATACACGACAGACACAACTCCTTCCTGACAATATGGGACCCCTGGGAGACCTACATATGGAAGAACTCAATAGGAACCATAAAATAGTAAGGAAACCAGTAATAACTACTAAAGGTTAGGTAGATCTAGACCTAGCATAGGATGTGACAAGTATCATAGAATGTTTGCTTCCTGCATGAAGCCAGTGATGGATGCTACCCCACTGCCCTACCCCCCCCACCCCATAACCCTTTTATTTTCTGTACCCCCCTCCCCCCCACTCCCTTCCCCCCTTTATATGTTATTATGTTTTCTGAAAAAATAAAAATATATACGTTAAAAAAAAAAATGGTTTTTGAGGCAAAAAGTGGCACTGTGTGCTCATTTGCATGTCATTTCCCAAAATCCCTTGCTACAGTGTAAGTGCTCTATGCTGGGTGATAATGGTGAAAGGTGGGGTTGCAGACCTGCCTAAGACATGCAGATGAGCATACAGTTGTATTTGCATATATATATATATATATATCTTTTTATTTTCCTAATATACCCCATTGTATTGTATTGTTATGCGTTAATATTTACTGTTTGTTTTTTCTTATTATCTGTTTATCCTGCAACCAAGCCAATATTTGTCTTTATTAAATGCTTTCTTCTATATATATATATATATATATATATATATATATATATATATATATATATAGTGGGGCTCAGAGGTTCCCAGAAAGAGCTTGCTGGGGTTTTGTGTTTTGGCTTTCCTCTGGCATAATTTGTTGCCAATATTCCCAGCAGTTTGAGCTGCAAACTGAAACAATAGATAATGTTACTGTAGTAATATAAGGATACGTTGTAGCTGCTGCGTTGCACTGACCGAAGCAGCCATTATGTTAGATACACAATCAGGATTTTTACAGATGTATAACAGGAGCACCAAATGATTGCCAGGTTATGTAAAAATGTAGAATTATACATTGTCACATGCTTTACATATACAAATAAGAAAAAAAGGGCACGGGGGGGGGGGTGTAGTATTGCTGCTTTAACAATCATTTGGTTGGTGGAAATATTAGTACCTGTCCCAAAATACACTAATAAAATATTTAAACCTGTTCAATCTAGTTTTTATGAAACATGAACTCCCCATTCCGCCATTTTACTTGAGCCAAACCATAGTTCCGTCATCTGTTAATAGATCATGCCATCTTATGAATTACCCTATTAATTCTTCCAAAGGAGAAACCATTGTCCTGTACAATATGTGAAGCCATTGGTCTCTATATTTATTTACAGCATATCTGAAGAAGAGGTCCCCAAAGTTCCACAACGACTACAGTACTTGTACATTGGGGGCTGAAAGTGGAAGATATTGCAGACCCTGGCTTTATAAAGTAGCATTTCAGAATTATTTCTTTTTACATAATTGGATCGGAGCTGTCCTCCAGAGCAGAACCGCACTATTTTTTTTAGCTCGGTGGACGCCTGTTCCACAGACACACACCGTTTAGCTGGTGATGTTCCTTCCTAGACATTTGAACATCCCCCCCCCCACCCCTTCCCCTCAATTAGAATTCTGTAAAAGAGAAAAAGGGGTGAATTACCTGTCTATTAATGGCTATTTTCACCAATGGTCAAAGCCATGAATGAGAAAATAGCACAAGATGAAGCAAGATTCCCAGATATAATAATAACAACTTTATTTCATGTAGCACCTTTCTCCCAATGGGACTCAAAGCGCGTCACAATCACAGTAGAGTGCGCGGTATGCAGCACATAGGATTGTTACAGACACTGCCCGGTAAAGCTTACAATCTGTTTTTGGTCTCAGAGGCACAGTGAAATACAGTGACTTGCCCAAGGTCACACAGCCCAAGGAGCCGACACCAGGAATTTCCCTGATTCAGATTCAGTGCCATTGTTTACAGAGTCAGTCTCTGTACTCCCTGAGCCACACCTACTCCCTGGATGCATATGTGAGCCTATACCGGGACATTGCTGGACTCTTAGGCTGCGTCCTCTGTGCCGCTGACCGCGCTCATGCTTGAGAGCGGTGATGTCACCAACTCTCCAAGCATGAGTGCTCGGCTGTCTGGCGTATTTTTATTTACGCGCGAGCGGGGGGGGGGGCGTGTCTGAGCAGTGATTGGCACTGTTTGGTTGAGGTCATGTGACCTCCCTCACCGCGCCTGAAAGACAAATTAATCTGGTCTCAGCAATCGCCTAGCGCCTGCGCGTCATGTGAGTGTGGCCAGATACCTTCCCATTCATTGTGCTGAACGCGCTAAGCACCAAGCGCGGTCAGCGGCACAGAGTACGCAGCCTCAGCTGGGTTTAAAGATTTCCTCAATTCTCAAAATAGACCCCCTGGGGAAGCCTAAAGGCGAAATGTGTAGGGTTGGACTTTTGAGGCTTCCCTAGCTCTTTGGCACCTACCACGCCTGCACACAAGACTGTGACCTTCAGTGCAGTTATGCGCTCACGTTACGTCCTGAACGCAATCTGCACCCTTCGCAAAGGACACTACACCAGATACTGCCAGAGGGAGGCCATGTGAGACTTATGCTAGCTGGAAAGCCTTATATTCAAACTGCTTAAAGCTCAAGGCACATTTGTGAGTGAAATAATCACATTTTTATTCTGATTTTTTTAAATAAAAACTATTATGCTATGGTTTTTCCAGTTTTTTTTTTTTAAAGCTCTCAGTAAGAAAAAAAAAAAAAAAATCTGAAGAAACACGGAAACAGATGACTTAAGATTGAAAAATACACTACAAGTTTACGGTTTAGAAATATTCACTATATATAAGTGTATTCACATTTGTCTGGCTATTATAAGAAGAGATCATTGAAAACAATATCACACTATTGTCTTTTCCTATGTGCTTCCGCTATTTTTTCCCTATCATCCATGTGCCTGAGGTCTCTTCTCTTTGCATCTTCACGCTGAGGGGACTTGGAAACCCCCTGCTTCTGACTCCTTACAGCAGGATATATACCATGGGAAAAGTATGGGAGGGGTGGGAAAGGAAAGTAAACCTCTGCTCAGCTAACAGGTAAGTTTGTAATGGTGTAGATAAGGTGCTTGTCTGAGAATTGTATTTGCAATAAACCGAAAGAGAAAGAACTCAGTTGAAGTAGCACTAAATTATCAATGATGATTAAATATTGATTAAAAATAATCTTTATTATTCAATTTAAATGTTAAAATAAATGGTGTACAAAGAAAAAATAAAAAATAATAATCTTGACATGAATATGTCAGATATCTGGGACTGTGCCTGTAGTAGCGGATCGCTTCCTAAGGATAGACCCCTATTGTCGGTCTAAGAGTAGCAGTGTCTAGTTGCTTAAGTTGGTAAAAGTAAGTAATGACACTCCCCCTTGGCCAAGGTGAGGAGTATAGTGATGTGGAACTACAGATGATAAATCTCGTCCGCTGCTTGTATGATATAGTTTAACACAGCAATTTGTGCTGTAGTGATATGGTATGTTGTAGTTTAACGCCACGTTGCTATGCAGATGGAGGAGCAGTAGAGTGCAGCCTTGCTGCTTGTCCTCAGTATATAGATGTATATCTAAAGTTTAGCCATATATACAGCCCCTTGCTCTGAGCCCACATTGCTATGCAGATGGAGGAGCAATAGAGTGCAGCCTTGCTGCTTGTCCTCAGTATATAGATGTATAGCTAAAGTTTAGCCATATATACAGCCCCTTGCTCTGAGCCCCCTGTGGTCGCAGTTACCATCAGGGGCAGTTAGATAGCAGTGAAATGCTGTCAGGGCAGTAGGAATTGCGGATGTAGGATACTACCTGTGTATCAGCTGTTTGGCTCTGTTTGGACAAAGTTGCACACAGGTGTGTTCCGCTCCTAGTCACTACAATAGGTGTTGCAGTGGAGTGTTAGGTTAGCTGTATTGTCTATAATGATGGCGTTCCAAACCATTCACCTCAATATCGCAGCCATAGTAATATTAAAGTCCACCACTACTGAAGTAAGGTAAAGCTGACACTGCTACAATTTAAAAAGCCCCGTCGACGATCGTTTCGCGTCTGCTGCTTTATCAAGACTCCTGGGCTGTTTTAAATTGTAGCAGTGTCAGCTTTACCTTACTTCAGTAGTGGTGGACTTTAATTTTACAATGGCACCTGTGTGCACAGTCCCAGATATCTGACATATTCATGTCAAGATTATTTTTTATTTTTTCTTTGTACACCATTTATTTTAACATTTAAATTGAACAATAAAGATTATTTTTAATCAATACACTAATCAGCATTGATAATTGAGTGCTACTTCAACTGAGTTCTTTCTCTTTCGGTTTATTCCTTACAGCAGGATTAAGAAAAGTTTGGAATCCTCAGATTCTTTTCAAAGATTGGACTTTCATATTCATCACTTGTATGTATGTATTGTATGTCTTTATTTATATAGCGCCAAAAGTGTACTCAGCGCTTCACAAAGAATACAGTACAGGGAATTATAATTATACAATAAGTGCAGCAAAATCAGACAATAGGAAAGGAAATCCCTGCCCCGAAGAGCTTACAATCTAAGAGGCTTAATGGGAAACTTACAGAGACAGTAGGTGAGGGAGTAAGTGCTGTAGATGGCAGTGCTTGGTCACAATGGGTGGTAGGAGTGACTGAGTGTGGGACAATAGCCATGAGTGCAGGCTATTGAGATACTTGATTTGTGGGGTGAGATTTAAGGCTGGTCAGTATTAAATGAAAAGATTAACACCATTTACAGGGGAAGAGATGGCAGGGAGGCATGAGTGAGATCAGGTGTGTATGTCTGACTTCATGCTATGGGGAGATCCCCAGCAGTGGGAAGGAGTAAATTGAGGGTGTGAATAGAGGATTTGTGTGCGTGTTTTTTTATTGAGGGGTATAGAAGTTGTTGGGAGAGGGGTGTATAAATAATTGGTGCAGTGGGGAGTGGGGATGTTGGAGAGAACAGAGACATTCACAAAGGAGTGAGGTAACATTAAATAGAAAAAGCAGTAGGGAGGGCATAGTAAGATGCAGGAGGAGAGACTTAACAGGTAATGGAGGATAAAAGTGAACAAATAATCACAGATGTTAAAGAGAATGTCTCGCAGTGGCAAAGTTGTAATGCAGAGTCCAGATCTTCCTACAATCTTCACCTCCAATTTCAACTCCAAAATTAACTCTTGTAGACACTTTAGATATGACACTTATGATGTGACTCTTTTGATGTCACACTACATTGAAGTAAAACACGGGACTTACACTTATATAGATCATTTGTGTGTACATAGTGACCTACTGGTCGAGGAATTGCATTCTATTTACAATATAAGAATTTGTACGTCAGCGCTCCTTTTAATTTCTTTTTCTTCACTCACGATAGCCCTAGTACTAAGTGTTACCTCACAGTGCAGTTCTGACACCCTCCGTAAAGTCAAGGCGCCCCGACAGGCGCAAACTCACTCAATGTGAATGGCTACAATGGCAATCAAGGTGTAAAGTGCAATTTCCTTGCTTAATCTTCAGAAACTTATAGCTACTCTACATGTATGAAAAACCCGAATGTTAATTTAAACAAGGTACAATAACAGAAAATAAAGGGAAAATGTCGTCACTAGACCAGAATGGCCGAGCGGATAAAAAAACCCACAGAAACTCCTCAGTAGTAGCATGGCGAGCTCAAACGCTGCAAAACGCTAAGGGGCCTATGCAGAGAGCAGCGCTAGAATAAATTGGAGAGTTTAAGAAAAAGTAGCTTTAATGGAGAGTTTTTTTCGCAATTTATGGCATGAATGCGTGTGGCGAGTTTAAAAGGGAGAGATGCGCGCTGCAGAAAAGTGAGAGAAAAAATTCGCGCATTTTTTTTTTTTCCCCTATGGCCGGCGAGCTCCAGCTTCTTGCCAACTTTTTTTGGCGGAGGTAATTGTAGAAAATCGCGCCATTTTCTTGGCGCGAACAGCTGCTAGATGGCGATCGCGCCTTTCTGAATTCGGATATTTTTAACACTGGCGAGATGTAGGTTCTCGCCAGCCGCGCGGCGAGATTCAGAAATAGAAAAAAAAATATGGCGCGTTTTTCGTACCTCGCCATTTTCTGCTGTTTTCTGCGCGAATTTCTCAAAAAAATGGCGAGATTTACTTTAGCGCTGCTCTCTGCATAGGCCCCTTAGTGCTAATGCAGGGTCTCTCACTCCAACCAAGCATTAACTTGAAGAAGAGCAGATCAGGATCTTCACCAAAAGACATGTGTTTAGATACAGATTGATTGGTATACTAGATTATAAACAACAATATTAATACAAGAAGGTATACAAAAAAAATCAATAATGCAGAAACAACCCTACAAATGGATCATAAAGACCAGCAACCCATCACCAAGAGAGATTGGCGAAACAAACTTGGCAAATAAACGCTAGTCGCAAATTTCCTACTAAGAAATCACCTTTGACCTAATTTTTCACAAAATGAACCGTGGTTGTGACTTGTGCTCACAAGTGATATTTTGATTTGCTGAAAAAAGTAGACACTTTCTTATGCTTCACATAGTCAAACACTTTTCTTGCGAACGATTTGTACATTTCTTCTTCAAAATAAAATTTAAAAAAAAACAAGATAAGTTTTTCAAAGCAAACTGGAACCGGTTCCCACATCAGCAGTGTCCAGCACTGGCCGATTCCAAGAAGATGAAATAGAACTGGCAATCCTGCTATATAATAATATGGTCTTCCTACTAGATACATGTCCAATGTGTAAGTATGTAATCCCAAAGGAAAAGAAATTACACTTTAACATATTATTTTGTAGTCCTTTATTATTTTACCATATATAAGGCAGGCATTTACACAATATTTAATTGAAGTACATTATAGGACACCAAAGCTTTGGACAGGTTAGAGACCGCAAGTAAATACAAAGCTCGGCAGTCCAAATACAGAAGAAAGTCAGAACATGTTGCAGTTTAGGAAGCATAGAAGGATTTATCTGCAGAGGAAGCAGCGTATCGCAGAGGTGCAATAATAGGATGACAAGAACACATGGAGTACGTCACAGCAGCTTTACAGTGAGCAGGGGATATGTTGTACATACCGTAAATATGATCTTTAAATCCCTATAGTGTTAAAATAAACCCAAATTTAAAGCTCAAATGTAATATATATATTTATTTACACTAATATATATATACACACACACACAAGTCCAGTTGCCAGGCTCTTAACTTTGGGACCTTTCCGAGATACAAATATTTTGCTGTAATAAATGTTTGCACAGTGTCCTGTGAGTGCCTGACAGCTGGGCTTTATTTACACATCTCTACAGGAGAGAGAGGAGAGAAAGGAGAGAGAGAGTTTTTAACCAAATGACATTTTAGGCTGCGCTTAAAGTGCCGGCGACGTCGCGTCAAAACAAATGCATTGCCGCCGTCAGGGAGCGGGCGCACTGGCGCTCGTGCGCTGTGCCCTGCTCGGCCGGGCAATTAGTGGCCGGCTAGGTGCGCAGCCAAGACGCAGCCGCTTGCTCACGCTGGCCACACACATTGCTGCAATGTGTTTCATCGCGGACAGCGTGAGCCCGCCCGCTCAGCGCCACCCTGGCCGAGGCCTAACACAGTATCTATAAGAGACAGAACCCTTTAGGAAATTAAAATGTACATAAATGCATAATACATATATACATTCGCTTATGGTGGAATTGCTTAAAATGCTTTAATCGGTCAACGTCACCTATCATTTGCATCTGGTGAAAAATAAACATGTTGTTTTCAATGGGAAAACTAATTCAAATTTCATCAGTCACTTCTCCTTAAGCTCTACTTTCTAAAAAGAAGACAGATATCTGGGGGGGGGGGGGGGGGGGGGGAGTGACACTATAGATGTTCTCGAAGTCTTGTTACCTATTAAATAAGAAAATTACATTGATTTCCATGGGGATATTTTTACTTCGTTAATTTATCGCCATTTTTTGCCCGTTTTGCAGCCTGGTGACTTTAAGAAATAGACCTCTATATGTTTTGAAAACGTGGTGAAAAACACAGATTTGTTTATTTTGACGGTGTTAGTAACCTTTAAAACACAGACAATGGCTGCCATGAATTCACTTTGGTACTAGGTGGGATGGCCCCTGTGTCCTGTCTCCTCCAGTTTGCAGAGTGGAGTCTAGCACTGCGTTGGATCACACCTTTTGGACAAGAAAAGGGTGTTCACTCTTTACTTACAGACTCTTATAATAATGCATGCTGCAAGTCCCCTGGCTCGGCTTGCCCCGCACCTCCATCTGTTTGAGAGGAGGTTATTATGTGGCCGCGCCGAGCCTCAGAACTGGATGACCTGCCTTTTCCTCACTTCGTTCTTCTGCACCATTTCCATGACAACTTTGGCTTCGTACAATGGAACAGGTTCATCCAACTGGGGCCTAACGAAGAGAGAGAGAGAGAGAGATTGATGGGAAAGTTCAGTGTGTGCACAAGTCCGCGGAAGATAATTGATGTAACGGCTGAGAGATTTCAGTCTTTTTTTTAAAGCAGCTGTGACACCTATTTGACACATTGCAAAGGTTGATTCATTTGTGTTGATTCACCAATGCAGTGCAAATCAATGGCTTGCATAACCCTCTTGCAATAAGGGAGTTGAATTAAATGGCTCAGTGATTACGGATCGTTGGGAGAGTGCCAGATGCAGTAGTCTAGGGGTGCTCAACTCCCGTCCCCAAGCCCCCCCACCCCCAACAGGGGTTCAGGATATCCCAGCTTCAGCACAGGTGGCACAGAGTGAGCCACCTGTGCTGAAGCAGGGGATGATTGTGCCACCTGCGCTGACGCAGGGATATCCTGAAAACCTGACCTGTTAGGGGGAGGGGCTTGAGCACTGCGTGGTGCACTCCTGCAGTAGTCCATAACCTTTCAGGAATTTGTAGAAGAGGTGACCAAGGATGCAGAAATCGCACTTTGCCCCCGTCTTGCAGCTAATATGATAGACCGATAAAGTCGACATCAGCAGCTGCAATTATTGGGGGTGCTCGGGTAAGAGGTCTATGTCCCTTAAGCAATCTCGTCGTACTGAGGGAACTACTTATCAAAGAGTCTGGGCAACAAAACTGGGGCAAAGCTGCACTAAATTTATCAAGGAATTCATGTTTTTTGTTTTTTTAATCTTTGATAAATCCAGTAGAGTATTTGTTTTTCCAGCCATATTGCTTATTTTGATTGATAACGTCATATGTTTTGCTGGTAGAAAACCGGGTAGGAGCAGCACACTGCACAGTGAACACTCACAAAAGCTTGTCTATTTAATTCATGTTGCTCAGATCCTAGGGCCAACAAACCAAAAACCCTAACGCACAGACCGGCCACCTCAGCGCGTGCTTCTCTTTAATGCTAATTTTACAGGTAAAACACATGGCACAGGATGCGAAAGGACCAATATGGACCCTGAATTCTGCTGCAATGTTTGTGAAAACACACACAGGTCATAAGAAAAAGAAATGGAGTCCAGATCTAACCCGTCTTCTTTAAGTGTTATTTATACATTGAAGCATGCAATATGTTACTGTGTGTGTGTGTGTGTGTACACCACACAGATAAACACCCGGACGCACACACACTATTTTTTTTTACACTATGTCACATTATTACCTGAATATTCCAGTAGACAGCTTTTCCATGACATCTTTTAGGATATGTGAGAAAGCTGTTAAGGCAACACTGTATTTGACAGTTAGTAGTGTAGCAGTGCTGCAGAAGGGAGTGTAGTCGAAGACTGAGCCACCTGTGCTGAAGCAGGGATATACTGAAAACCTGACCTGTTGGTGGCCCTTGAGGACTGGAGTTGGCCACTCCTGCTATAGGGCATCTTACATCTTATTTACTTGAATTATCTTTAAGGTGTCTTATGGTTTAGCAAGTGAACAAAAACTGAAGATTGACAGCAACACAAAGTAACAATCCATGCTGCTTGAGTCTTTTTTTAAAATTTATCTATATGTAAACTTAGGCCGCGCTTATAGTGCCGGCGACGCGAAGTCACCCGAAAACAAAAGCGTCGCCGCCGCCGCGTGCGCTTGTAGATTTTTGGTATCCGTAATTATTTGATTTTTCAGGGGCTGTCGCCTTATATGACAGCCCCTGAACCAATCAGGACCCTGGTCGCCCGCGACGCCGCCGCAAGGCGAAATACAACGTTCGCTTCCGGCGACGGGTGACATCACGCGTCGCCGGCACTATAGGCACGGCCTAAAGGGGCTCCATTGTGGTGGAGAAAAATTTAGGAAGGGGGGTGTTGCTGCATTTATTTGTTCAATACAGTATCTGGATCTGTAACATAACTGAACATCAACAACTGCACTATCCAGAATAAATGTCCTGCAGTATGTATTCCCTTGTATTATACCGAAGTTTCACCTGAAAGGACGACTCACCCACGTTCTGTGAATAAAACACACCCAGCAGTTGGGTGATAAAAGGTGTATGTAGAATCTGAAACTGCAACACAGAGAGAGTTGTAATATGTTGAATATATTGAACCAAGGTTTCAGCCCCCCTGAATGACCATCATCAGGGTAAACAAACAGAAAGAAAAAAATGCAATATATAGACTAACAGGAAAAGCCGTCATAGTCATCGATAACCAGGTAACCAAGACAATTAGGGCATTTGTTTTTGCACTAAACCATGCCAGTTGCATCTAAAGGAAGTTATTTTAATGCCATGTTACATTTCGTAGGAGCCTCTGAATGGGGAAGTGTTTGTAAATCATACCCTGTCCTTATTAGGCTGAGTCCCTGCTGGCGCTGAGCGCGCTCATGCTTGGAGAGCGCTCCAAGCATGAGCGCCGGGTGTCCTGCATGTACGGGAGGGGAGGGGGGGCATTGCGGGTAGTTGGGCGCGCGGGAAAGTATAGGTTTTTTGTTTACTTAAGTGCCGAGCGCGGGTGAGCGTGTGTGCCCGCGCACGAGCGCGCACACAGCGTGAGCGGGGACTTGTATATAGCTATATATGTAAGTAACCGCCGCAAGCTCTGCGCTCAGCGCTAGCGGGGACGCAGCCTAAGAGAACCAGTAGAAGTTAAGAGGAGGTGATAGGACTCTGGCTGTACAAGCGTTTGCTGAACACACAGTGACATCACACAGAGACATCACACAGTGACATCACACAAAAGGGAGAAGCCAGAGGAAATCAAACCCCTCCCAAGTTTAACTTAAAAAAAAAAAAGTTATTAAAAGTAAAAAATACTTATAGGTGTAGAATTGCATAATTTTTTTTTATCCATTACAAAGATGGGACCCCTTAAACATGTCACTGGAATTAGTTCACTTTGGTCCTACGAGGGATTACCCCTTTCAGACTTTAGTGAATGGTGCCCTTCTAACAGATTGTATCCATTGACCATGCCTTTATCAAATATCTTCTACACAAGAGGTTATAACATTGTTCTTCGCTTTGCTGGGGATATTTATGGCATCACTCAAAAGGATATGGAGATACTTCCCTTGTTGCGCATTTGACAAATTCCACATTTCGTCATTGAGAAAAGAAAGCGAAGCTCCCTTCAGGAACAGAGAGCGGCTGTTTGGTGGATCCAGCTTTAAAACACAATGACATTGGAAGCCAGATTTAACAGTTAACATTCCCAGTTACACCAATTCATGATTGCCGAGCATGCAGGTTTCTTTACACACAGGCACATCGAAAGAGTCCGTATCCCGAAGCACATAACTCAACAGGTCTCCAGCAAGGTGTAAACGAGTTGTTCAAAAAGCCTTTCATTTAAAAATCCATCTTTACGTTGCACCCCACTTTTGCTTTAGGGATACACAATTACCTGTTTTTTGGGGGGGTTTTTTACAACCATTATTTTTTTCTGAAAAATATAGATTTTTTTTGGGGGGGGGGGGGTGGAAATTCTCTAAATGGCCACCGCTACATTTTTTTGTTTCTAAAGAAGTGTATTACATTCCCAACCAATCCTGGAAAACCCTTCTGCATTCTTTGCACAGTTCTTTGTGGGCACAAACTACTAAGAAAAGACGATTTAGTGAATGTTCTGTGCTATTTGCGGTTGTTTTACTCGGAGAGGCCTTTTGGGTCATGTTCTGCAAATCTATAAAACATATTATACAATGAAATATTCTGTAAAAACAACAGACAAATAGATAGTGTGAATGACTACTTGAACATTATTGTAACCCCAATACATAGTATATTGCATATACTACATAGTACAGTACATAGTATATTGCGCCACGTGAACAGTTGTATCATATATTCCATTACTTCTCTAAACAGAATTCAAGTTTGAATGGCACGTTGACCTCCATTAATTACAGTGTGCCGGAGGATAAAGGCTGTCAATATATCAAGCCATGGCGGTTAAAGGTAACCCAACCCCACCAAGTCTTCCTTTCTGTCCGCTATTCATAATTGGGTACCATTTACTCGACAATTTTCTTCTCAATACTGACGTATTCATCCTAAAACACATACCAACTACCAAGGGTTACTTGAAAACGAGAGGTGACTCTCAATGTACTCAGTGGCCCAACTTCGCCTTAAGGGGCTCCCGGGGAACGGCGTCATATGTTGGCATGTTGTCACAGCAACGCGTCATGTGATGTATCACCATGACGACGCAGCGTCACATGACGCCACAACGTCACGGAGGAGGGCTGCTGTGTTACAGAGGCCCCGCTCTCTCCCCGGCAATCCGTTTAATTACTGTGGTGAAGAGCGCGGGGTCTCTGTAACCGCTGGGGGGGTCATCAAGACTCCGGAGGGAGAGTCTCGATCCCCTTCGCCCCCCCCCCCCCCCCGAGCTGGGCCCCCCCCAGGCGGTAGTTAAGCCACTGAATGTGTCACTTCCTGGTAAAACATTTTATAAATAAATAAGAATTGCCAGGCCTTGGGTAACACGCCCCAGTATAGAGTCTCCTGCTCTAGTAACCAATGGGAAATAAATGGTCAGCCAGATGGCACTGCTGATATAGAATGCCGGCCTCGTTTGGGGTTTACACTCAGGATGCCGCCCCTATAACCAAATTAGTGAGCTATAGTCAGCCTTTAGAAGAAGAGTAACAGAGTAACATAATCCTTGGAATAAAAGGGGGACGCTTTAATTCCTGGCTACAATCTTTACATCTTTTTGGAAGAACTATCTATTTATAATGGTAGACATAATGCATAGTACCAAAAGGGACTTCCCTTCACTGTGTCCTTCACAATTAAATCCTTGCAGGAGTTGTTTGTTCACTATCACCTCCTGTGCAGTGTAAGCGCTTAGGGGGTGAATGCCTCCACGGGCAAATATTTAATGCAGTATAAAGTTACCTGAAGATTTTCTTCTCTGGTCACCCAATGGCTTCCAATGGCGAGAAGTGTAATAATATCGTGTTTGTGTGGAACCAGCTGTGGTTTTGTTGTAATCAAGTCTTCTTTGTTATATAATCTCACTGTGAACCACAAAGATCAACACACTTCAGCTACAAACCCATACAAAACCATATAGACATTTTATATATTGCATCCTGGGAAACACACTAAGGCGAGCGCACACAAGAAAACAAAAAAAAACAAATCAGTAAACCAATAAACTAGAATGGTATGTGGAAATAATATGGGTGGAAGGGTAAATGGGTGCATGTAAATAGCAAAATCACTCACACGGCCATGTGTGAGTGTGAACACATCACATAGTAGGCAGCTTTAGCCTGGAGCTTGCTTCATAAATCGCTGATCCTGGAGATGATCTCAGAAGAAATGAAGGGGAAACAACAGTGGGTGTATGTCACTGATAAGTGACAATACTATGAAGAAATATATAAAAAAACACTCACATGGCCATATGTGAGTGTGGACACTCAGAGAAAATCCAAGCCTCGCTTATGGAACTCAATCCTCCTTGGTCACTCATAAAATGTACTATAGATATAAAACCCGATACTTTTAATCAAAAAAAACAAACAAGTGCGCATCATAGCCCCGCCCACCCGTGCGCGTCATAGCACAGACAAGTACACACAAAAAGTGTGCTTCTCGGGCATGAGCATTCGCGGCCGTGCACGCGCACCAACTATAAAAGGGCCCTACAGCTGCCTACTATGTGATGTGTTCACACTCACACATGGCCGTGTGAGTGATTTTGCTATTTACATCCACCCATTTACCCTTCCACCCATTTACCCTTCCACCCATATTATTTCCACCTACCATTCTAGTTTATTGGTTTACTGATTTTGTTTTGTTTCTTTCTTGTGTGCGCTCGCCTTATTGTGTTTCCCTTCTGTGTGAGGATCCTGGGAGATCCGTTGCCGGGTGAGCAGCAGCAAAGACTTGTGGCTAGTATTGCACTATTATTTTATATATGTGTCTACTATCGCCGCCTACAGACGTCTATTTTAGATTCCCACAATGCTTTGGGTATTATTGTGATCTATTGGTAGGAGCGCACCAGGTTTCCTATATATCAATATATTGCATCCTACATGGGCACCCAATGAGGAGGAGTATTGTTCATGCTGGGTTTTTCCATGAAGACTTTCAGCCACAAATAATAACAGTAGAGAATACATGAATGATTGCTTGCACTTCCGTCACTACAGTTGGAACGCCAATGGGCCTGATGTAAGGATGGTTGCTGAGCAAAGCCTCTGAAGCGAGTGAACCCAGTGTCAGCTCTCCATGTGGGACCAAGGCTACATTTCTAAAGATTCCAGTGACTGAGCTCCAGATCAGAAACAACGCTAATACCACCCTAGCCCCAGTTCCTAGTTTTAAATACCTGGGCATATGGTTTGAATCCCATTTAACATTTGGGATGCACATTGATACCCTAATATCCAAAACCTATTCCAAACTAGGGGTACTTTATAGGAAAAAATCCTCCCTAAGTCTGCTGCTCAGAAAGCGTATCGCACAGCAGATGCTGATGTCAATTATAGACTATGGGGACATAGTATACGGCTCGGCACCACAAACCCACCTTGGCAAACTTGATACCCTCTATAATTCAATATGCCACCTTGTCCTCCAATGCAACTACAACACACATCACTGCGAAATGCTCAAAGAACTAGATTGGTCATCACTTGAGTCTAGGCGCAAAGTTCATCTTTCGTGTCTTGCCTTTAAATACTTTCTGGGCAAGCTACCCATCTATCTGAACAAGCTCCTCACCCCTACTACATGCAGCACCTATCACCTGAGATCAGACTCCAAAAGACTGTTCATGGTCCCAAGGCTCAACAAAGTATCCGGCCGCTCCTCCTCCTCTTACCGTGCACCCCAAAACTGGAACAATCTACCAGAGTCTCCCACAATCGCCACCAGTCTAAGTTCTTTCAAAACTAAAGCTGTCTCACATTTTAATCTGGTCTGTAACTGCTACATACGCCTATAAAATACAGTATATTATTTCTTACTGTGCATGCAATGTCTTGTATATAATGTATAACCTTGCTCACTTAATGTAGCTATGTGTTTGTAACCATGTATCAGTCATCATAACTCTGTGCCCAGGACACACTTGAAAATGAGAGATAACCCTTAATGTATTACTTCCTGGTAAAACATTTTTATAAATAAATAAAATGTGACCTTGGGCAAGTCTCCTTATCATCCTGTGCCTAAGGCACTAAAATTAGAATTTCTAATGCTCTACAGAGCAATATTGGCAAAATTCAATGTACAGCAACGTGTACACTGCCAGCGCTATATACAAAAATAATTATCATTAAATGGCAAACTGTTTCAATATCAGTGCTGCTCTATAAGTTATTGCTGAATTCACATGTGAGGAAATGTATCAATGTCTTACCGATGAGAGAAACTGAACCTCCTTTTACACTGAGATAATCCGATATATTCATAGACAAGTCTTGGGAGGTTTTTACTCCAACTGAATTCAACCATGAACAAGTGCAATGAATATCTCTCTGTAACTAGCAGAAACCAGGCACTCACTGGTCTTTAAGTGGAAACAATAGTGATTTGTTACATGGTCAACATTTCGGTTCACACTTAAGACATCTTGAGAAAGGGTGAAGTGTGAAACCAAACAGTACGATATAAAATACATGTAACAGACCTCCAGCATCGAGAACAATGTCAACTCCCAGTCCTCCGGTTTCTTCCAAACAGCTCTCGGCAAGGTTAGCGTTCCCTTTAGACATATCTATAACACGAGCTGGACAAGAAGGGAGCTTGGAATTACAGGATGCCTTGTCTGCACCCCCAAACTGTAGATTAACCCAGATTATGACTAGCAAACCCTTCAATTCAAAATCCAAGATGGCTACCTCTAAATGACAAATGCTGCATTGACATAGGAAAAACAAACACAAAACAAACTTGCACTCAATTTAAAAATGAAATATACAGCAAAGATTAGAGGCATATACGATCATAATTTACTGCTTATTATCACCAAAATAATTGATTAACTCTATTAGTGCTGGGGGGAGTGGGCATAACACACAACCCCAATCTATTCTAGATTACCCAAAATATTTCTACGTAAAATCAACAGATAATTTCAGAAAATTACCTTACCAACAACTGGCTGTCGAACACCTTCAGAAAAAAAACCAGAAGAGAAAAATAATGTAAGCTTTTACAAACCAAATCAATGGTATGTGTGTATATATGCATGCATGCATATATGTATATATAGACACACTCACACACACACACACACACACACACACATATATACACACATATATACACACACACACATAGACACATATATAAGAAGTCTTTCTAAAGACGAAACGCGTAGGGAGTGCTTTCTGATATAATATTATCCAGTTGTATTCATTGTATGCCACTTCACCTATGGGACTATACAATTTTTTGGTATTCATTACGAAACGCCGCCACACACAGTGTTTATCTTGCGGAGACCGTCGCAGTCTATCTGGAGGAGCCCAGTGACGTCACCAAACCCCGCGAGATTGCTACCAGAGGCTTATTACTGTGACGAAGGGCTTGGATTAGAGAGACACCTCCTGCCTGCTCCGGTACACGGAGTGACATTGCAGTGCTGCTGGTTTTTCTCCACACTAGACGGTTGCATTGGAGCTGCTGACATCCTGTTTCCTGGCTGGCGATTGAGTATAACTCATGAATGCTTTATTACCCGTTATGTTTGTGAGTGTGCATATTTACCTATCCTACTCCATATACTGCACCGACACACTTTATTCGAGCAAATACCCAGTATGTACCTGGCAGATACCTGGAATGCGCCGCTCCTCACCTCTGACAAGCCCCATTGCGTTTGCCTTCCCAGCCTGGGTTCATGCCTGGCTGACGGGCGGCTGATCTGTGAAATGATAATGATTAGGATTTAATAGGCTGCAATGCTTCGCGTGTCTACCAGATGGCATAAATTCATGAATTGTAATGCAGTATATATATATATACTGTGCAGTATTGCAGCCAGCGGGAATAAAATGCTTCAATCCCTGCCTGGAAAATACCTCAATGCACTCGGGCAGAAAACAGTCACAAACCTCAATACACCCGGGTATACCCGAATTCGTGGGACTAGCCGAGCTCGAATAAAGTGTGTCGCCAGTGTACATTTTGTAAACTTTATTACGCTATGAGTGCGCCTGTTTTTTGTTTGTTTGTTTTTTCTGTAGATATCTTTGAGGGAGTGGTATCCCCCTGCAGTCAGGCTGCAAAGACTCATTTGGACAGCGTGTGGAGTTGGACTCCGATCTGTATTGTATTTTTATATATCTGGACAATATTCACATATATTTTTTATATATATTTTTTATTTTTTAGCATAGATTATCATTTACACTTACCATATTTGTGTTATAATCGATTTAGGTGGCGCCATATCTTTTTCTTTTCCTTCTACACATATATATACACACACACACACACACACACACACACACACACACACACACACACACACACACACACACACACACACACACACACACACACACACACACACACACACACACACACACACACACACACACAATATACATATATATCCTGGCTGTGCTCAAAGCTGTGACCATGCAGCAAGCTTAAGCCTATAGGGAACCATGTTAAAAATGGTTTTTGAAGCAAAAAGTGGCACTGTGTGCTCATTTGCATGTCATTTCCCAGAATACCTTGCTGCAGTGGAAGTGCTGTGTGCTGGGTGATAATGGGGAAAGGCGGGGTTGCAGACCTGCCTAAGACATGCAGGTGAGCATACAGTTGTATTTACATTTATATATATATATATATATTTATATATATATATATATATATATATATATATATATATATATATATATATATATATATATATATACACATACATACATACATATGCGTATCCTGTCAGTTCTATTTAGAGAAATACATACAAAGTAGGAGCGCAGAGAGGACAAGATGTTAGGCAAACAATCCACTTTTAATAGCGCACATTACACTATTTAAAGAAATGCCTTCATGATTTTAATATATTCTTAATGCCAACCTTGCTTAAAAGTTCGGGATGCTGGCGATTTATTTAATAAATAACACCAAACAAAAGCAAAAAGGAGGGAGGTTGCCATTTATTTGAAGAATGTTAAAAGTAGTCAGCCAGTTATTATTATTTGCTCATTATGGGTTCTTTCTATCAACTCCAGTCCGCAAGACCGAACAACAACAGCACCCCCCAACAGGTTGGGTTTTAAAGGAAATCTCCGCTTCAGCACAGGTGCCTCAGTCAGTGGCTGGGGGTCTTGCGGACTGGAGTTGAGCACCCCTGTTCCAGGCTACCACAATAAACGCTCTCTGAATATCCTGCTGCTTTCAAGGTTTCCAGAAGTGGCCCGCCAGCCATTGCATCTTATTTTAAATGCTTTATATGGGTAGAAAGCAGGAGGGTCTGCAGAGATGACTCACGTTAATTTCAGTTCTAGAGACCCCCCCCCCCCTCTCTGGCTCCTGAGATACATACAGGGAAAGGTGCCACGGGTTACATCCCCTCCAGGGGAAGCAAAACAACTGTTTAAAATCACCTGTGTTAGGCCGCGCGTATAGTGCCCGCGACGGCGACGCGTTGCATGACGTCACCCGTCGCCACTAGCGAAAGTTGTATTTCGCTTTGCGGCGGCGTCGCGGGCGACCAGGCCATTGATTGGTTCGGGGGCGGTCACATGAGGCGACAGCCCCTGAAAAATCAAATATTGCCGGCTTCAAAAAAATCGCGTCGCCCCGTCGCGCTTACTATAAGTGCACGTGGCGGCGACAATGCATTTGTTTTCGGGCGATGGCGTCGGCACTATAAGTGCGGCCTTAAGCGGGCCATCAAGAAGCCGCAACAACAGCCGTGATGCAGACATTTAAATACCATGAAGCAACCAGCGCCATCTTCCCCGGGAGCCAGGGGGGTCCCCAGGGCGGAAATGAACGTGGTCCATCTCTCGCTTTTATTTTGCTAACAGCAGACCGCTCTGTGCGATCCATCTCCTACAAATCTCTGAAATAGAAGCTAAAACTCACTTGAGGGGTTACGTCCAGTGACGGATTTCCCATTCGGCCCGGGCCAAGGGCGGCAAAATTTTGGGGGGCGGCAAAAATGTCCGTCCCCGTATGCATTTTGCCGCGCTCTTGAGCCTAATCGGACCTAATGGGAATGCACTTGCGTGTGTCGGCCGCCTCCTTGCTGCCGCCCCCCTCCATCTCCTTTGGAATCCAAGGGTCAAATGACGCCGCGTACGCCTCCCCCCCCCCCCCAACATGTCACACGGCGTCTCGTTACCATGGCAACGGGACGCAGCGATGGCAAATGACGCCATCACGCCGCGTTACGTGCGCCATCACGTTGGTGACGACCGCGGCGTCATTTGACGCTGGGATTCCAAAGGAGAGGTGAGGCGGCCGACACAGGCAAGTGCCCAGGGGGCGGTGGATTTTCAAATCCGCCGCTGGTTACATCGGTAGGTTTCCAAGGGTCTCCCCTCGCAACACGTTGTGGCGTCGCATGGAAGTAAAAGCCCTGAACAATGTAACATTCACTGGTGTTTTGCAGAACTTACCTACAGATGGGATGAGCTTTTCCAGGTACTGCTTATCCTCCTCGCTGTACGCTGTAGCTATCACTGTGGCACCTCTGTGATGTGACAACTGAATAGCCAGTGTACCGAAGGGCTGCATAAAAGACGAAAAACACGGTCACTCTTACAATGACAGAAGGGCAAAACTTTCACCCAAAGTTGCAAACCAGGCAAAATGTCCCTTTTTTCTGCCGCAATGTGTCAAGAGTTCGCAAGATGGGCCGCCAAGATGGATTCCGGACCCTGAAATGGGGGTTTTGAGAGTGTGAGAGGCCTATTTAGTAGAGCGGGGGTGCTCAACGCCAGTCCTCAAGTCCCCCCCAACAGGTCAGGTTTTTAGGATATCCCAGCTTCAGCACAGTTGGCTCAATCAGTGGCTCAGACGAAGTGCTAAAGCAGGGGCTGATTGAGCCACCTGTGCTGAAGCAGGGATATCCTGAAAACCTGACCTATGGAGGGGGACGTGAGGGGCTTGAGGAGTTGAGTCCCCTTGTAGCAGATAACCCATCGCCTTACATACCTCCCAGAACTCTCCTCTGTACACGTGGAGAGATCCATTTAAATGCACCCGAGATACCTGGCAAACTCAGCTCATTTAAATCTATATAAATCATATGCATTTTATCTCAGGTTCGCGGCTGCATTTCGGATACTTCCGCACATCTCTACTTACAATGCACAGCAAACGAAGAATAATATCAAAAGCATAGAAGTTGGGTCACACGTATTTGTGCAAAATACAGCAGTGCCGAGATACTGTACCATGCTCTCTGCGCGTAGGAGTTGGCGGTTTCTATTGTTGTACCTCCATGTACGTTACCAAATAAATTAACTTTTTATTGGAGTTCACCCTCTCAGCATTTTTTATTCAAGTGGCTGTGCTCTGCATCTGCGTTTCTCATCGTGGTTCCTGTATCCGGCGGATCTGCACACAGAGTTCCCGATGTTGACCTATATTCCCACCAGGACGCATCCTTCTCAACAATGTGAGAGTGCTCTGCCATTTTTATCATTTGACCTGTGGAAATCTAAGGCTGCAATTTATACCCAGTCTGGAAATGAGTCCTCGTGACGTCACTAGGGCGATGCGCACGCCCTGAAACCTGCACTGCAGGCAAGAGGCAAACGGAGGAGACAGGGAGGCGTGGCCGTGACTTACCTTGACCGGGTGGGTGCAGTTTGCTGCCGGACTCTTTCCCCTCCTGCCCCCAATATCCCCGCGGCAGCTGCCCGGGAGGGGAGGTGGGCTTGGGGGCGCGGGAGGTGGGCTTGGGGGGGGGGGGCGGGGGCACGGGAGGTGAGCTAGGGGCGAGGACGGGAATCTGGCCGCGGGGGGAAGCAGGCCGCAGGAGGACCTGGTACTTCCCCCTCCGTCCCACGTTGGTAACGGGGGGGGGGGGGACAGGCCGCCGCAGGAGGAGCTGGTACTTCCCCCTCCGTCCCACGTTGGGAGCGGGGGGGGGGGGGGGAGCGGGCCCTGCACATGCGCGCCGGGACCGCGGGGGAATCACCGCCATTTTTTTTTCATTTATCTAATTAACTGGCGCCCGGCCGCGTAGCTGGGCCCTCCTGACTCACGGGGCCCGGGACGCCAGTACCCTTTCTCCCCCGCTGTTGGCGGCCCTGGTCCTAGTCTTTTTACCCCATTGGACTGTGCTGCAAAATATGTTGGCGTGCTTTCAATAAATGATAATAATAATAATAATAATAATACCTATATATTCTGTACATATAACCAAGATGAAGACAGAGAATACAAGATCTCAAATACATTTGCTATCTAAAAAATCGTCAAAACATGGTGCTAATAAGATGATACCAAGAAGGGAAATGACGGAATACAGACTAAAACCACACAATTATTGTCCGATTTTGCTGTGCTTTTTGTATTATTATAATTCCCTGTACTGTATTGTTATTGTGAAGCACTGAGTACACTTTTGACGCTATATAAAGATATACATACATACATGAACTCTGATGAAGTCGTGCCAAACGACGAAACGCATTAGGAAGGTTCATTACTGTCTCAAGCTCTGAACCGGCATCATCCACTGGCTGACTACCCTGAGAGCACTCCTGTGAAGTGCACTCCGATTTGAGAGACACCTTTTGCAGGGGGACTTCTCTCCAGCACTACCATCGTCACTTCCGGTTTCCGGATAGGGCAGTTGGCGTCTGCCATCACGCTGGAGAGTTGGAGTGCCGGGGATATCGCCATAGATGGGATGGCAGAGACGGAGTTTGAGTCTAACTCATACGTGCCCATGACCTAGCAGCGTTTGTGAGTGTGATGCATGCAGATTCATAACATGTCACATACATACATACATACATACATACATACATACATGTAGGGGTCGTTGCTGATGTCCGTGTAACAGAGATAGAGGTTACATGTATTTACAATACATTTGTGCTACAGCAACTCTGCTGTACGGATAGATAAAGCAAAGAAGCCATTCACCTCCTCAGTATTACATATTAGGAGGTTAATACGTACGCTTGCTCCGTCCATTACTAACACAGATTTTCCTGGACCTAGGCGTGCAAGGAAATGCAAGGCGGTGTACACGCATAATCCATCACGAATGGTGCCTGCAGATTCCACCCAGGTAACTTTTCCTGGTTTGGGAACTTGTAAAATAAAACACAAATTAGGTACTGGTGGATATACTAGTGGTACAACCTTTCTACCATACAGTACAGCAGAGCAAAGGCAGAAATGTGCAAATGTGCATCCATGCTGCTTAAATACCCCATAGGTTTCTCAAGCTTGTTACAGACTTAAATTGCCTGAATCAGTGTACTGTACAAAATAAACAAACGTACTGACTGAACAAGACAAGTACAAGGCTCATACAAAAGCAAGTGTTATTGACACTGTAGAAAGTTCTGTTGAAGGGCTCTCTGTAGGATGTGTATTTTTAGTTGAGTTTTGAAGGTAGGGAGTATGGGAGCCTGGCGTATAGAGACTGGTATGGCATTGTAAAGATACAGTGCTGCCAGAGACAAAGCCGGACCCTGCAGGAAGGCAGGAGACTCGTAGCACGCGGGTGCCCCCCCCCCCCCTCCTTTGTGGGCCATGTTCAGTCTCCGATCGCTTCCCTCCCCGGCAGCAGAGTTAAGGGGGCGTGGCTTAGTGGAAGTTGCTAGATACAATTGGTGCACTGCTAGAGCGAGAGGCAGGGCTCAAAAAGCGATGTCTCAGAGCCTGTTTCAGAAGAGGAAGGGGATGTGACTTTGTAAATGGTTGCTATAGAAACCAAAAAGGGTTATTACATTATAATACATAAAAAATGTCATTCACAGTTGTTGTTTTTTTTTTTTTCAAATGCTACACGTATTTTCTCATAGCACAGAACTTGGTCTGCAGCTCTAAAGGGGGGCGAGAAATGTGGCGCTGGAAGGCCAGCTAGTAATATATCACAGTAGAAAAGCTAAAAAGGATGGAGGCAATTGACAAAAGCTTTAGCAGTTGAACGAGAGAGGAAGGAGCTTATCTTAACTATGTTATGCAAGAAAAACCAGCAGGATTTCAGCGAGTGGCTGTGAATGAGCAGAGAAGGATAGGGAGGAGTCAAAGATGACACCAATAGTGACATCCATTGTAATTTTAAAGGGGTGAATAGGACCCATCATTAGTGGAAAAACTATTGTCTCAGTCTCGGGCATGTAGGGGCATAAATATCATGGCACAAGCGGTGCAATACAGGAGCAAAAAAAATGGACCATATATATCAAAGAAAAAAGGATATACACGAAGAAAATAAGTGATCCGAAGAGGGATGACAACAGACAGTGCAATAAAGGCTGAAGAAGAACTGGACAAGGCACGAGGAAAGGGTCTTGCCGTGAAAGACCCAGAGAATAAAGTACTGAATGGGGAGAAGCAGGTAGTAATCAATAGTGTTAAAAGCTGCAGGGAAGTCCAGGAGGATAGAGGAGAAAGCAGATGTAGAAATGACATGGGCATTTCGCAATGTGGAGATCATTGCCAACCTCAGGAAACATTGTTGTGGTGGCGTGTGCGGGTCAAACGCCTGACTGTAGAGGGTCAAAAAGGGTGGTGGTTGAGAAAGTCAATTGTGTAGGAAAATAGTAGACGTTCAAGGAGTTTGGAAGCCAAAGGAAGTGATGAAACCGGATGAGCGGAGTCAAGAGATCGGGCGTTTATTTTTGGTTTTAAGAAGTAGAAATCCAGCAACCCATTTAAGAATAGCCATCTTTCACTCGTTATCTTCAGCTTGGTGGCTGGTTCTGCATTATAATGCTTGGACAGGTTTAAAATAGAAACAGTACTATGAAATATTATTAAACCTTTCAACTATATAATCAACAAACCACTGTTTTGAAAGGAGTTGAGGAGTTGAGGGATAAAATATATACTTTCCCTCGTTTCTACCACAGAGGAACAACATTGGCATAAAACATGCCATGGCATTGGTAAAAACTGTTAGCATTCAACCAAAGTTAGCTTACCCAAATGATGCTCGTGAGCCCAGAGCACTTCACAGAGCCCAGACTCCTGGGAGTCTAGCGGCAAAATCCCTGAAAGACAAAACGAAGATCCCGTTTGGCAATACCCTATACCAAGGGTGCGCAAACTTCCTGCGCTGGGCCCCCCCACCTGCTCTCCCCGTGTCGCACCCCCCCCTGCGGCGTCAAACGACGCCACGGGGTCATGTGACGTCACATGGCCCCGCGGCATCATTTCATGCCGCGTTGTCATGGAGATGAGTGGACACGGAAGCTGGGTAAGTGAGCCTCGCCCCCCCAAAAAAGTCAGGGGGGGGTGGGGAGGGCGTGCCCCCCAGTTTGCACACGGCTGCCCTATACTTTTGTTTATGAGCCTAGGTCTCGGCTTTCCTAACCGAATCAAGATCTGCTTGGGTCTTTGCGCAATGTTCAGGAGCGAGAAACATATTGCAGGGATTGTACCCCAGAAATAACCAGTAATGCACTGCAAAAAGCCAATACAATGAGTGCAGTGCCTGAGGCGGTCTCAGGGCTGCATGTCATCAACAAATGCTTCACATTACCCAGAATAACATTAATTCATTCCTAACCATACCCAATGAGGTGGGTTGTATTCAATTGTCAAATATCTTATAGAACAGTGTTTTTCAACCAGGGTTACTAGGTACCCTTGGGTTCCCCGGGCATCCCCAAAAGGTTCCATGCAATTTTCTGGTCATTTGAAAATTGTGTAAAATACAGAAGAACTTACAATGCATCTGATCACAGGCGCGCTATTAGAGAGGGCTGGGGTTCCTTACAATGCATCTGATCACAGGCGCGCTATTAGAGAGGGTTGGGGTTCCTTACAATGCATCTGATCACAGGCGCGCTATTAGAGAGGGTTGGGGTTCCTTACAATGCATCTGATCACAGGCGCGCTATTAGAGAGGGTTGGCGGTTCCTCAGAATTTCACTTAGGGTTTGTTAACCAAAAACAGGTTGGAAATCACTGTTATATCTGTTTATCCCTCAGATATTTGATACACTTACAGTACTTCACAGATTCAATATGTGTTGTTATAACATTGTTTGTTTGTGTACCTTTATCTGTAGGTATGTAATTTGCATATCTAGACAGTTTACTTTTGCCCTGACTGTCTTTGATTGCTTTTTATGGTGCCGAGTTGCTATTGGTTGTCAGATACCGATCGAGCTGTCACTCAACCACCATACCCTACCATGGGTGCTTGTACCATGGAGGAGGGCTTTTGGTGCGATTGGAGGGCGGTACTTCCGGTTAAGGACTCCCGTTAGGTATCGGCATCTTGAGAGGAATACCACTCTTTGACAAAGTGCAGGGATTGCACGAAACGCCCCAGAAGTTCCTCTCAGGACTCTTGTTTTAGTTCTATGTTGCTTAACGTTCATTAAACCATTTTTGATATAGTGATCCAGCACCCGTTTCCTTTTTCCTGCATCTGGAACGCACCAAGCACTCGTTGGCACGCAGTGCACCGCCGGCATCTTCCCCGTCGGAAGGAATTTTTTGTTCACATCACTGTTATAGACAGAAGTGTCTATTTAACCATTACAAGTTTTCATCCAGGTGCATTCAAAATGGCAACATTGTGAGATGTTCAGTGAAGAGGCCTTGGTTTTTCGCAACACTCACATAGATGTCTGGATATAGACCATACGATCGTAGTTACAGTGCCGCAATGATAGAAAGCACTGCACTCACACCAAGTTTTTATATTTGTTTCCATACTTCTCATGTTTTAACTTACCCACCACTTCATCATCTTGCTGAAAGAAGGACACCTTGGATCCAACTAGAACAAATAATACGAGGACATGCTCAAAATCCAACAGTGATAAAATGGAAAGTCTACACAAAGTCTATTGCTGCTGATCGTAACAGTTACTTCAGGTATCCAGTTTCATCCAAGACAATTAAAACTGGGTCTACCATACAGCCAGCTACTCAGACTACGCAGAATAATTTCAGCAAGAGAGGATGAAGAAAAATATCCCATACAAATTCTTACAAAGGGTCAGGGACATAACAAGAGACACTCTGATTTCCCCTAAGATCAAAAGGAGACAGGATGATTGTGTCCCTATAACTACGATACTATCTGCAGGACACATTCCCCGAAGATTAAACAAATAATCAAAAAACATACAGAACACCTACAAGCTCAAATTGAACCCCCAAAATACCCACAACATATATATAAGCATATAAGTTTCACAGAGGAGTGCTACTGAGCATGGCAATATATATTTAAAATCAGAGACATAACATAAAACACAGACAAAGCTCAGTGCACATCCAGAAAAACTTATATACGGTACAGTGCCTAAATATACATGTATAAATAACTAATAAATAAAATGGTCTTTTAGTTTAACATTTTGGCCAAATTGTTGTAAGCCCTTGAGCCAAACTTCACGGCAGACCACGTTTCAAGGATCCCTACACTAATATAAATTCTTAATAACCTGTGCATTGCCAGGAAGAATGATTTATAATAAATCTGTCAATATAAGTTGCAAAAGTTCTAAGTCTGATTGAAGCTTTTATTAACCTGTACATTACCAGGAAAAGCACTCTGTAATAGATTTGTCACAATCACACTGCATGCAGGCAAGTTCCCCTGATAGTTGGAGATGCCATGGAGTGAGCTTTTAACCATTTAAATGTGGGAGGGAGTGAGCTTCAATTGGATAGGAGTTTGCCACCCTCCAAAACAGCCAAGACTAGCTGCACAAGAATTATAAAACATACAGAACACCTACAAGCTCACTCCCTCCCACATTTAAATGGTTAAAAGCTCACTCCATGGCATCTCCAACTATCAGGGGAACTTGCCTGCATGCAGTGTGATTGTGACAAATCTATTACAGAGTGCTTTTCCTGGTAATGTACAGGTTAATAAAAGCTTCAATCAGACTTAGAACTTTTGCAACTTATATTGACAGATTTATTATAAATCATTCTTCCTGGCAATGCACAGGTTATTAAGAATTTATATTAGTGTAGGGACCCTTGAAACGTGGTCTGCCGTGAAGTTTGGCTCAAGGGCTTACAACAATTTGGCCAAAATGTTAAACTAAAAGACCATTTTATTTATTAGTTATTTATACATGTATATTTAGGCACTGTACCGTATATAAGTTTTTCTGGATGTGCACTGAGCTTTGTCTGTGTTTTATGTTATGTCTCTGATTTTAAATTAAACAAATAATCAGCTGGCATTGGCATGTTCTACAGGCAGATTGTAAAACAGATATTTAAAGATCCACCAATGACCGTGCATAAGTGATGGATGAACATTAGGGACCTCTTCACTGAATTACCACAAAAAGGAACGCGTAGGACCTGGTTAAGCAGAGTGAAGGGGGTGTTTCCTTGTGGTAATTGTGCACAGTGCCATTGTGTGATTAGAAGTGAGACATTCACACACCCACACATTAGGCCGCGCTTATAGTGCTGGCGACGCGAACGATGACGTCACCTGTCACCGTCGCCACCGGCGAAAGTTGTAATTTAACTTTTAGCGACGTCGCTGGCGACAACGCCAGTGACGTCAGTAAAATGGGCGGGCCGCGCAATTTGATTGGGTTAGAGACAGTCACATGAGGCGACTGTCTCTAAAAAAATCATTTACCTGGCTTCAACCTTTTTAGATGCGATGTCGCTCCGTTGCGCTTACTATAAGCGCTTGCGATGGAGTAAATTAATTTGTTTTGAAGCGATGTCACCAGGCACTATAAGCGCAGCCATAAGACGTACATGAATTGACAAACAGGCTACGTTGTTTGCTTATTGAAATCGCCGAGTGGGCTTGTACACGTTGGAGGGACAACGAGACACCTAACAGCGAATTAGTGACCACAAGAGTAGGATCAGGGATGAAAATTCACCAGTAGTGAGATATTTCAGCAATGCAGGACATAGTGTTAGCCAGATGAGATTTCAGGCTATTGATCAGGTGCAATGTCTCAGGAGATGTGGAAATAGGGGACAACGCCTTAAAAAAAATGTGAATTAAAATGGATGTACACTTTGGACTCGGAAATAAAGGAGGGCAAAGATACACACAAACATATATATATATATTAGTGTATTGCTGGGGGAGGGTGCGTTTGCACACGCATGGGGGGAAGGGAAGTCACACGCACACATACATATATATTGTCTCTTTCTTACACTGTATTATTTTTACTTCTAAAGATAATTGATTGAAGCTTGAACTTGGGCGTATAGTGGATATCCACTGCCTTTTCTGAATGGTCTGCAATAATTCACGTTGAACCTAAGATAATCACTACTTTGTACTTGTACTAGAGAGTTTATTCTGCATATATTTTGAAACATTTTTGAAACATACTGTATGTCTGGGAGATCTCTGGGGGTGACATCACCCGGCACTAATGACATCACTCCGCATTTTTGTGAAAGTGATGTCAAGTGCAGGACGGACGGTCCGATGGGGCAGTGGTCCAGAGACACTTCACTGGACCCTTTAAATAGCAATGAAACGGTGTGACACAGATCTCCTCGAGAAAGAGTTATTACCCGAAACGTCGAGGATCTCTCAGGTGGGTCAGACGTTCTGTGTTATACTTTTATATTAGAATTGTAGCACTTTTTGTACTTTTTGGACTTTTTCAATTTGATTGTATTTCAATCTATTGCATCCTCTGAACTTTTTGATAAAACATTTTTCTAAATTGCAATTTCTAGTCTGAGTTGTTCCATTTTTTTCATTATACTTATGTACTGATTGGATGGTCTTCCACGGGGGAAGTTGCACCTAACCTTTGCAGTGTTATTATATATTCTTTAGTACTTTATATACAGAAGTGCAACACCAAACATGTTTATCTTATTATAAATGTTACACTTTGCTTGTGTTTTGAGCATTATTTGACATAACTAAGCATAACAATGACTGGATTTGCAAACTAAACACCTATAAATCTCATCTCATATACCTGTATTGTAGGTATACTACAGTGGGCCATTTTTTACTTTTGTACTCAGGGATAGTGGGACTGTTTCCAGATTCTATCCCTGCTACTTTATTGCTGTGTGAGCTTGGGTAGGATTTGTATTCGTCCCTGTAAGAGTTGTGTGCAGAGGTACATGTAATGGAGATCGATTAGGGTGAAATTAAATCCTGGCTTTATTGAGCCTGTTCCTTTAACAAGGCAAAACATGCAAAAAGAAACAAAATAAAGGCCTACTCCACTTTGGAGAATATATATATATATATATATATATATATATATATATATATATATATATATATATATATACAGTGTTCGACAAAACTATACATTTGCTCGCCCTGGGCGAGTGGATTTAACCCCCGGGCGAGTAAATATTGGCCCAAGCAGCACACGTTTGGTACTAGGTGGCGAGTAGATTTTTTTGTGTGGCGAGTAGATTTTTTGGTGATTTGTCAACCACTGTGTATATATATATATATGTGTGTGTGTGTATATATATATATATATGTGTGTATATATGTGTGTATATATATATATATGTGTGTATATATATATATATATATATAGATGTAGCCAGGTTCCCCTCGCGCACTCGCCCCCTCCTTTGTCCCCCTCGCGCACTCACCCCTTCTTCCCCGTTGCGCGCGTGGTTGCGGCCGGTTGCCGGGGACGCGAGCGGCGAGCAGGCCGGTTGCCGGGGACGCGATCGGGCCGTCGCTAAGGCCGCGATCGCGTTGCAACCGGCCCGGCGGCTAGCAGAGCAGGGCGCCGCCATGACAGTGAGCTCGCGCATGCGCAGGAGGCCGATAGCGCGGGAGGCCCCAGATAGCTCGCGCATGCGCGAGAATAGGCTGCCAGCCCCCAGGGTGCTTAGGGGCAGAGACACCTGACGCCAGGGAGCCAATCAGAAGGCCAGATTCCCCTGCTAGCAAGGGGATACATTTCGCGGGGTTTTGCAGCTACGCACTCACTCAGGATCCGGACCAGCTAGGGGTAAGAGGTGGGTGCAGGGGTCAGTGACCCTCTGCATAGGCCAGCAGCCCCCAAGGTCCCAGTTAGGTCCTGAGTCACCTTATAGCTTGTGGAGCTTAGGGACAGGCCCTAGATAGGGACACTGCCCCTTTATTTGATCAAGTAGTCAGGGACACAGAGCGGAAGCCGTGCGGCCCTGCGAGGTGGGTTCTGGGCTCAGAACACCACCAAAGACTCTAACACCAGGAGAGACATTGTTCGCGCTGGACTTTCAACCCACGCGGTGTGGAGGACAACGTCGGATCGTGCGGATTGATATCGCGGTACCCGTGGCTGGAGCCGGGCAGGTAACCTGCAACTCACGTGCACCAACCAGGCCTATCACCAAACACAGTGGCTGCGCAGTCACACATACACATGTACAGTGATATTTGACTCTGGGAGTACGAGACATTTGGGTGGGGGTTACTGGACACAGGGTGGGGTCACATTGTGGGTGGTAGCGTCCGCCGTGACGCCTAGAGGTGATAGCGTCCGCCGTGACGCCTAGAGGTGATAGCGTCCGCCGTGACGCCTAGAGGTGGTAGCGTCCGCCGTGACGCCTAGTGTGGTTAGTGTCCGCCGTGACACCCAGTGAGGTTAGCGCCCGCCGTGGCGCATGTTGATTTGTGTTGATATATGTGGTTATACAGTAAAGTCAGTCCTGTTTTACCTTCATTCGCTTTGTGTGGTTGTTTCCTGTGAGGGCCTCCTCCCACTCCGTTGGGATCCCTCCCAGGTGGAGGCGTTGCACCTATGATATGTATGTACCCCAGGTTCCCCAAGCGGAGGCTTAGGCTCCTGAGAGCCACACAGGTTGCACAGCAGGTAGTAGCGGCGGTATTCATAGGGAATACCCGTTACATTTGGAGGCGCTGCTGAGATAGTCCTGGGGTGCCCCACTTTGTAGTACCGTTACCCTGTCAGTCAGCATGTCTGCGCTCACGCCCAAACAAGTGGCCGACTGGGCCGAAAAGCTAGGAGAGCTTCTGCGACACGTGGTCGCCGTAGACGGAGTGCCTGCTGATGTCTCCATGTTTACTGTCTGCAGTGCAGTAAGGACATTACCTGGTCTGGCGGACGCCCGCCTCATCAGCAAGCACTATGACATTGACCGGCAAGAGAATACCCTATTGCTAGCCACTGAACAAGCTATACTTCCTGATAGAGGCCCACGAGTAGTGTATCTACCAGAGACTTTGCCGCACGGGTGCCCTCTAATTTACCCGGGAACTGTTTCCAGTCACGTCACTTCCCTCCCCAGACATGAGGGTTGGGACGACAGAGATATGGCCGCTAGTACACCCATCCGATCAGATATATCCCTACCCAGAGTGACCTTCTCTTCAGATGCTAGGCAAGGGGCCACCAGTTGGGTCGGCAGTCCGGCCACATCACCGGTTACTAACTGGTCCGTGAACAGTTCTACCCCAACCCCTAACAGGCAGCGAGCAGCGATAGCCAGTGGCTCCAACAATGACGGCTCCCTGTTAGGAGTGACATTCCCGCAGCTAGTGGAAGCGATAACTACGTCCGCTCAAGCCCAAAATTATAGGAAATTGAAGGCGTTCTCAGGGACGGTTCCTGTCCCCACAGGCGAAGAAAGTATCGATTCTTGGAAGGAGCATACCCTCAAGGTGATCGACGAATGGCCCTGCTCTGAAACGGTTAGACGGCAGAGAATCCTGGAAAGCCTACGACCCCCAGCGGCCACCATGGTCAGTGCACAGCGTGACCAAGACCCTGATCTCTCTGCTCACCAGATGGTAGACTTGCTAGTCCAGATCTATGGCAAAGAGGAAGAGGAGAGCGAGCTGTGGTTCAAATATTACGCTCTCCGACAGAAGGAGAAGGAAGACCTGTCCGACTTCCTGCAACGCATCCAGCTGGTCCTGTGGAAATTGCGAACTTGCGGCCTCATCCTATCTTCAGAGATGGACGAATATCGGCGCAAGCAGTTCCTCCGAGGGGCCATCCCCACTCACCACATCGTGATCATGATCAGGTGCTCACTAAAGGAGGGACCTCCCCCTACCTTCATGGACATTCTGGGGATCGTAAAAGGGCATGAGGCCTATACCAAGCTGCATGCAGGCACCAAGGTCAGAGATCCTCCGGTCAGTGACACCCCGGGAGCCTCTGCTCGCCGGACCAAGACACCTGTCAAAGAGGAAGATGCGCCACCCAAGTCGCCCTCAACGAAAGGGCGGGCTTCGGGGAGATCCTCCCCCACCTACCCAAGACGACTGGACCTCAAAGACATCGTCTGCTATACCTGTGGACAGAAAGGCCATTTCTCTAGAGAGTGCCCAAATGGAGACACCCCAGAAAAGGAAACGCCCCGTAAAGGAAGCTCGGCCAGGGCTATGATCTGTCAGAGGCAGACCTCAGAAGCCAAAACCACCGAGGCTACCCCCACGCCTCCCGAAGCCGCTCCTGACCTGAGCCCAGGCGAAGGAACTCCAGGGGGAGATGGCTACTGTCAGGTGGGCCCTTCGGCCATCGTACGTGTGGTAGTAGAGGGAGTCTATGCTGCTGCCCTATTGGACACCGGGTCTCAAATGACCATAATATACCGGCACTTCTACGACCAGCACCTGAAGCATTGTCCCCTGCGGTCGGCGGAACATATGAAAGTGAGGGGGTTGAGCAACGAAGATTACCCCATCGATGGGATTGTGAGCGTTCAACTGGAGATACTTCAATTGAATACCGGCAAGAAACATCCCATGAGTGTGGAGGCAATGGTGTGCCCAAAACCTCAAGGACAGTGTCAGTATCCGGTCATCCTGGGGACAAATACGGATATAGTACGAGCTGTCATCAGAGCCTACTTGAAAGAGACTAATGAATTGCCAATGGCCGATTCCCGCCTAGATCCTGTACTGAGAGAGGAGTGCAACCGAGTATATGCCCTAGAGCGTCACGGGGACCTCTACAATCGTCAACGCGGACTGACGACCATTTCACCAGGGGGAGTGAAACGCATGGCCGTCTGGTGCTGTTATCCGGATCGGGAGGAGACCGATCATCTGTTCTCACTGGAGAGTGATCCTGAGGAAGAGATCCAGAGAGGGTATCGGGTAATACCTGAAGTAAAAGAGTGGACGACCCGAGTTGCTCTCCGGACCCATGTGTATATCCAAAACATCTCTCCATTTCCCATGAACATCGATGTAGGAGAAAGTCTGGGCAGTATATATCCCGTCAGCCCGGTGGAACCCGCGCTCCAGGTGAATGCCGCTGCAGTAGGTGAGCGGTTAGTCGACCTGGACTTCAACTTCGGAGATTCGACCCTGCCGACCGAGTGGAAGGATCGACTGACAGCCAAGCTGAAGGAAAGAAAAACAGTATTTTCTACCAGCGAGATGGATGTGGGCCGCAGTCGCAGCGCCCAACACACTATTAGGCTGAATGACGCCACTCCGTTCCGTGAACGCTCTCGTCGTATCGCCCCCAGGGATGTGGACGATGTAAGGGATGTCCTGGAGGAGATGAAGACCGCTGGAATACTGACGGAGTCGCGGAGTCCTTATGCATCACCCATAGTGGTAGTAAGGAAGAAGAATGGATCTGTAAGATTGTGCGTCGATTATCGAACCCTAAATAATCGTACGGTACCTGACCAATACAATCTCCCTCGTATTGAAGAGATCCTGAACGCTCTGAACGGGAGCCAATGGTTTAGTGTGCTCGATTTGCGATCTGGGTACTACCAGGTACCCATGAGTGAAGAGGATCAGGAAAAGACTGCCTTCGTCTGTCCCCTGGGCTTCTACCAGTTCACGCGTATGCCCCAAGGTATATGCGGAGCCCCTGCTACCTTCCAGCGGTTGATGGAAAAAACAATAGGGGACATGAATCCTCGGGAGTGCCTGGTTTACCTGGATGATATCATTGTCTTTGGGAAGACCTTAGAAGAACACGAGGAGAGGCTACTGAAGGTGATAGATCGTCTTGGCCAAGAAGGATTGAAGCTATCACTCGACAAGTGTAGGTTTTGCCACACCTCAGTGACCTACGTGGGACACATCGTATCTGCCCAGGGGATTGCTACCGATCCAGCCAAAGTAGAAGCGGTGGTGAACTGGCCGCGTCCCGATAATGTCGCGGAACTGCGATCCTTCCTCGGGTTCTGTGGGTATTACCGTCGGTTCGTAGAAGGGTACTCTAGTCGAGCTAAACCCCTGAACAATTTGCTGAAGATATACCCTGAAGATACTGGGAGAAAGGCCACGTCGGCCCGTCAACCGTTTGGTGATAAGTGGACGCCTGAGTGTGAACGGGCCTTCCTGAATTTGAAGACAAGCCTGACTGAAGCACCAGTGCTTGCATATGCTGACCCAGAACAACCATATGTCCTGCATGTGGATGCCAGTCTCAATGGACTGGGCGCTGTCCTTCATCAGAAACACCCCGAGGGTCTTCGGCCGGTAGCCTACATCAGCCGCAGTCTGACACCCAGTGAGCAGAAATATCCGGTGCACAAGTTAGAGTTCCTGGCTCTCAAATGGGCGATCACGGAGAAACTTCATGATTACCTCTATGGTGTTACGTTTGAGGTAAGGACCGATAACAATCCCCTCACGTACATCAATACTTCCGCCAAATTGGATGCTGCCGGACACCGATGGTTGGCGACACTATGTAATTACCGATTCTCCCTGAAGTACAAGCCGGGGCCTCTGAACATTGGGGCCGATGCGCTATCACGACGACCAGGATTGAGTGCCACCCCTGATGATGATGAATGGGAAGAGATCCCTGGACCTGGGATGCGTGCAATGTGTAGTATAGCGGCCGTCATCAATGATCAGGTCGCATTCTCTGAACTAAGAGTTGCCGATTCGTTAGGGTGCCAGTCGCAAGCGATCCCGGCAGCCTACTGCGGCCCCGCAGGGATGAACATAACCCAGGACAAAGTCATAAGATGGAAAGACTTGGTAGACTATCAATTAAGAGATCCAGTGATCAGCATAATTCGACAAGCCGTTCAGCGGAAGAACCCTGCTCTATTGAAGAGTGCTCCCCGAGATCTGGTCGCGTTACTCATGCGTGAGGTGGACAAGTTCGAGATAGATAATTGTTTGCTCTATAGGGTAGTTCCATATCATAACCACCCCGATAGGCGACAACTAGTTCTACCCCAAAACTTGAGATATATGGTGTTGAAGTCTCTACACGATGACCACGGGCATCTCGGGGTAGAGAAGACTTTTGGGCTAGTCCGAGACCGGTTTTTCTGGCCCAAGATGCGGGAAGCGGTGGAACAACACTGCCGCCGTTGTTCCCGGTGCGTTCAACGCAAGACGTTGCCTACCCGAGCAGCTCCTATGGCCCATCTAAAGAGTTCTGGTCCAATGGACCTGGTGTGTATGGACTTCCTGTGTATCGAACCTGATAGTCGAGGAATCGGTAATGTGCTGGTCATCACGGACCATTACACCCGCTATGCACAGGCCTTCCCCACAAAAGACCAGAAGGCTATCACGGTCGCGAAAGTTCTATGGGAAAAGTTCTTCGTTCACTACGGTCTTCCAAACCGACTTCACTCCGACCAAGGGCGAGATTTTGAGAGTACTCTGATCCGAGAATTACTTAAAATGCTGAACATCGCCAAATCCCGGACGACGCCGTACCACCCTGAAGGAGATGCTTTACCTGAACGATTCAACAGGACCCTGTTGGACATGCTTGGAACCCTGAAGGGAATGCAGAAAACAGAATGGAGTCGTCATGTGGAGACTTTGGTACACGCGTATAACTGTACTCGCCATGAGTCCACGGGGTTCTCCCCGTACTTCCTCATGTTTGGGCGGGAGGCCAGACTTCCAGTAGATGTGCGTCTCCGAGTATCAACGGATGGGATATTCAATACCACTCATTTTAAGTACGTGCAAAGGCTAAAAGACAGTCTGCAACAAGCGTACCAACAGGCTGAGAAGTCTACAGCCAAACTGAATGCTGGTAACAAGAGACGTTATGACAATAAAGTCAAGTATCGAGAGTTACGTCCTGGGGATGCAGTGTTACTTCGTAATTTGGGAATCCCCGGAAAACATAAATTGGCGGACCGGTGGAGAGATGGCGTATATGAGGTGGAGTCACAGATGCCTGGCCTCCCGGTTTATCGCATCAGAGACACCGATGGTCGGGTAAAGGTTTGGCATCGTAATCACCTTCTCCCCATCCCCCAAGTGGGAGATGAAGAAGAGGAACTACAGGCCACACCGCTCAACGGTGAGTTCGATCTATCAGAAGTGGGTCAAGAGACTGTAACTAACGAGACTCACTCTGAAACTCCGGAAGACCCTATGGAGGGACCCTCTCAAAGGGACCACCCCGCAGAAGGGGCATCTCCCGAAGGATTTTACGGGTAAAGGGCCCCGTAGGCCAATGCCTACTAAGGTGGCACCAACAGGCCAGCCTTTGGATCCACAGAGCCCGTGTTTTGTACCCTCAGAGACATTTCTCCCCTCAAGGGAAGAGGCTAGGCCTCAGGACTATGCTTATTACTCCCCCGAGGGAGTTGCCGAAGAACAACTCCGACGGAGTCAACGAGTTAGGTACCCGCCAACTAGGGTTACTTACGATCAAATGGGGGCACCCCATTATGAGGCTCAGCAGTGTTCTCGTAGTAAGATACAGTCTGTGATTGTGATGCTCAACGAATTATGCAATCTCGTTTAGAGTTACCTGTGCTAAGTTATATGTTTACTGCATTTTTATTATATAACGTTGTGTATAGTAGTAAGTTATGTGGTCCAAGCGGGGACGTTGGAGTTTCACCAGGGGGAGGATGTAGCCAGGTTCCCCTCGCGCACTCGCCCCCTCCTTTGTCCCCCTCGCGCACTCACCCCTTCTTCCCCGTTGCGCGCGTGGTTGCGGCCGGTTGCCGGGGACGCGAGCGGCGAGCAGGCCGGTTGCCGGGGACGCGATCGGGCCGTCGCTAAGGCCGCGATCGCGTTGCCACCGGCCCGGCGGCTAGCAGAGCAGGGCGCCGCCATGACAGTGAGCTCGCGCATGCGCAGGAGGCCGATAGCGCGGGAGGCCCCAGATAGCTCGCGCATGCGCGAGAATAGGCTGCCAGCCCCCAGGGTGCTTAGGGGCAGAGACACCTGACGCCAGGGAGCCAATCAGAAGGCCAGATTCCCCTGCTAGCAAGGGGATACATTTCGCGGGGTTTTGCAGCTACGCACTCACTCAGGATCTGGACCAGCTAGGGGTAAGAGGTGGGTGCAGGGGTCAGTGACCCTCTGCATAGGCCAGCAGCCCCCAAGGTCCCAGTTAGGTCCTGAGTCACCTTATAGCTTGTGGAGCTTAGGGACAGGCCCTAGATAGGGACACTGCCCCTTTATTTGATCAAGTAGTCAGGGACACAGAGCGGAAGCCGTGCGGCCCTGCGAGGTGGGTTCTGGGCTCAGAACACCACCAAAGACTCTAACACCAGGAGAGACATTGTTCGCGCTGGACTTTCAACCCACGCGGTGTGGAGGACAACGTCGGATCATGCGGATTGATATCGCGGTACCCGTGGCTGGAGCCGGGCAGGTAACCTGCAACTCACGTGCACCAACCAGGCCTATCACCAAACACAGTGGCTGCGCAGTCACACATACACATGTACAGTGATATTTGACTCTGGGAGTACGAGACATTTGGGTGGGGGTTACTGGACACAGGGTGGGGTCACATTGTGGGTGGTAGCGTCCGCCGTGACGCCTAGAGGTGATAGCGTCCGCCGTGACGCCTAGAGGTGATAGCGTCCGCCGTGACGCCTAGAGGTGATAGCGTCCGCCGTGACGCCTAGAGGTGGTAGCGTCCGCCGTGACGCCTAGTGTGGTTAGTGTCCGCCGTGACACCCAGTGAGGTTAGCGCCCGCCGTGGCGCATGTTGATTTGTGTTGATATATGTGGTTATACAGTAAAGTCAGTCCTGTTTTACCTTCATTCGCTTTGTGTGGTTGTTTCCTGTGAGGGCCTCCTCCCACTCCGTTGGGATCCCTCCCAGGTGGAGGCGTTGCACCTATGATATGTATGTACCCCAGGTTCCCCAAGCGGAGGCTTAGGCTCCTGAGAGCCACACAGATTGCACAGCAGGTAGTAGCGGCGGTATTCATAGGGAATACCCGTTACATATATATATATATATACACACACACACAGTCCAACAAGAAAGTATCTTATATGTTTCTGTTGCTGTAGGGGATGGCCTCTCTGCTCTCCTGGGTCAGCACCCTTGTGTGCTATGGAGTATCTCTCTGCTCAGACCTCTTTCTCCTCTGGCATAGAGGTCTGGTCCCCTCGTGTCTTGCTGCCAGCACACAGTGTAAAGGAGAGATTTTCCTTAGCTCACCATGGTGCTGACGTGAGGAGAGAGTGCTTCAAGACTCTCTCCTCATGTCAGCACCGTGGTGTGCTAAGGAAAATCTCTCCTCTGCGGCATTTAGAGGCAGTTTTTCTTAAACAGGGATATGTCCCTGTTACAGTCCCCAACAATTAAATGAAATGTGTAAAGATGTATTAACACCCTCTAACATCCACAACCCTAAACCTTAATAGATCCAACTGTGCGGCTATATCATACTCCATCCTGAGGTACTCTCCACCCCACAATGAGCAGCCATCTTACCTTTTGTTTCAACATTGCCCCTTAATCCCTCTAACTAGTAATCTCTCAGGAGCAGGGTCCCCATTCCCTTCTGTACCTGTTTGGGCTGGTCTGTCCTTACTTGTATGTCATTCTGTTTATGTAATTGATGTCACTCTGTAGCCCCATTGTACCACGCTGCGGAATATGTTGGTGCTTTACAAATAAACAATAATAATAATTGCATTAGGTAACTCACCCTCTAGTATTACACCAGCTACTTCTCTTCCCACTGGTACAAACTCTTTTTCCATCTTGATCTCTGATACAAGCTAAATTGGTGTATAGGGAAGACACTGTAACATTAGTATCCAATTGCTGGGACCGGGGTGAAAGATAATAGTGTCCGTGACATAATGGTTAAAGTCATTGGCTTGGAAGTAGGGAAACGATCAGTTTTCATATGGTCACCTTACATGAGATGCCTTATAAATTAAGTCATTTAATGTACCACTTTAAGTATACTGGTTCCAGTATGTGCACCTCCCCCCCCCCTCAAGTATATGCACCAGCCCACCCTGGTACTACCTGTGGAGCGTGGCCTTAACGGTGGCAGAGGGGGCCAATCCAGGCAGACGATTGCGAAAGTTGGGCCAGACTTCCCGTGGGGCTCAACTTCCGTGCTAGGACAGCCATGGCAGCCCCTGCCGGCAAGGCCACTCCAAAGGTCCTTGCCGGGAGAACCAGGAGCCTTTACAAAACACGCAGTCAGAATGCAGTTCCAGCTGCTAAAATATGTGCCGGAACAATGTTCCAGTGCGTGTGCCGATGGGCCCCTAAAAGTCGTGGGCCCTGGTGGAATTGAACCGGCAGTGGTTCTGAGACTGCTACTGGGCCCACTAAATCTGCCCATTTTCCTATCCACTGTGAATTCTCAGACCCCCATTAGATTCCCTGCTTTATTTTATATTTAGGACAAATTTGCAGCTATCCCAAGCACGTGTGTGTGTGTGTGTGTGTGTGTGTGTGTGTGTGTGTGTGTGTGTGTGTGTGTGTGTGTGTGTGTGTGTGTGTGTGTGTGTATTTATATATACTGTGTGGTAAACTCTCTTTAAAAACAAAACAAAAAAAACATGTTATATGTGTGCAGATTTTTGGCTATGATCAACTAAAGTAGTGTGGCTGTAACACACACACACACACACACACCTCAACACAATGTCAAGTTCTAAAAAGTGTTCACATTTTAATTTGTGTCAAAGTTGATGTTCCGAGTGAGCAGGACAGTCATTACATTATGGCAATTATAACCAATAGTCAGGTGTAATGTTACCTTGATGGAGGCACTACAGGTGCCAATTGTAGGCTCTCACACACATTCAAGTTGGAGTCATTTTTCCATTTACTCTGCTGTGCCTCCATTTTATATATGGACTACTACACCTCTTAGTTGGCACCACTGATTATTTTGACCATATATATATATATATATATATATATATATATATATATATATATATATATATATATATATATATATATATATATATATATATATATTTTTTTTTTTTTTTTGCTTTTCTCGCTTTCTCCTTTATTTTATTTAGTTTGGTGAGCTTGGTCTACCTCTGCACTTCAGGAGCAACTCAACACACCATCTGTCCAGCTGAACTTTATTGGCCAAGGTGCTGTGTTTTCATACATCTACGGTACTCTTCACGGGCTTAGTAATACTGGGCCTATATACACCTTAATTATACTTTGCCATTAATTAAAAAAAAAAGAGGTTTAATTTCATTTTCTTGGTTAAAAAGTAGAGAGTGTGTATGCTGTTTGTATACAGTTTATCATCTCGATGTATTAAATACCTTCATATTCATACAGCTGAGAGCGCAGGCTTTGACTTGTAGCTTTACGTGATACTCACTGGGAGGAGGAACATGCTCCTAGTTTGGAGAAAAGTACAGACAAGTTAAATGATACGAACAATAGCCGTAGTCCTAAATGCATTTATAGAAACGGTAAAGACTTAAAAACCACGAAGAATTTTGATATCATCTCTATACCAGGTGCTAACTCATAAGAAAGATACCCCAAACCATAAATATATGGAACAATGGGCTCTGGATTTCCAGACTAAGATAACAAGGGAGGAATAGGAAAATATTTGGGATAATGTGGGTAAAACCTCTACATGCACAGTAACAAAAGAAAATATATATAACATTTTGTTATGTTGGTATTACACCCCCAAAAGACTAAAGCAGATGTTCCCGGGGACCTCAGATAGATGTTGGAGGGGTTGTGGACAATTAGGAGATTTGGCACATATTTGGTGGTTCTGACCAGTAATGCAGGGGTATTAGAAGACAGTTCTAAAATAAATAAAAAATGTGACTGATATCAAAATCCCCTTAGACCCAACCGTAATTATTCTGGCTAAACCTATGGAAGATATAAAATCATTGTACACAAAAATTGATTCTGCATATTCTAACGGCTGCTAGATGTGTCGTAGCAGCGGTGTGGAAAAAGACACTCGCCCTCCAGAAGAGAGGTTATTAGAAGGGTTAATGATGTTCAATTGATGGAGAAACTTTCTGAACCACACCACCAGGAAGTATGATAGGGGCTGGGAGCCCTGGGGTGCTGGATAGGGACGCGATACCGGAGGGAGAGAGGATTTGGGAGTGCTAAATGTAAAATATTGTGTTCATCAAAATGTTGCTTGATAAGAAATGTGACTGTTGTTGTTTGTTTGTAAGAAAACCGACACAAAATGGTTGTTCCCCTCCCCCTTTTTATTTTTGTATCCTTCCCCTTTATTTTCGAAAATCAATAAAAATATAAGGTTTTTTTTAAACCAAGAAGAACAAAAAAATATAAAGTTGTATACTACAAACACATAGGGGATAATTCGATGTAGTCCGATTTGACTTGGATGGAGGTTTGGCCCATATAGCGCACAAGCTTTTCCAGTAATCCATAGGAGACTTAATAAGAACCATGCAAGGTTGTACATCTTGTATGCTATAAATTGACAAAATGAAAGTTGAAAAAAAAATCTATATTTGTTTCCATTACTTCTCTTCTCCCAAATCATACTAAGGAACACAAAATGAGACAGTTCAGACTCAGAGCACACATCAGCAGATGTAGGGGGACAGCATCAACATCAGATAAGAATATTATCATTCACTAATATTAAATATTTGTGGCATATAAAAGGGTGAAGAGTTCGATCCTGAAGTCCTTTTAAACGGGTTTTTTTATGCTTTATGAAATCTCCTCTCCCATCCCCTGTCTCCTTCCAAAACGCTTTCAACTCCAGCTTTGTACATTTGCTGATAAGGCTGCGTTTATAGTGCCAGCTACGGCTGACGTCTCCCGTCTCCGTAGCCCAAGCGAAACTTGTAATTTGAGTTTGGGAGACGTCTCTAGCTACAAGGGGAGTGACGGAAGGCAGAGGAGTGGGGACAAGAGCAAGGGGGAAGGCTGAAATGGAGATGAGTTGTAATTTCTGTTTGTATGCTGAATTTACAGTACTTTTACTTTAAATTACGGGAGAATGTACTATTTTAAAGTTGTTCATATAGTGTGTTTCACTTGACTGACACACAGACACACAGACACACACATACCCACCCACACACACACACAATCAGGGCTGCCAACAGAAATTATGGGGCCCAGGACAAATGAAAAGAGCAGGCCCCCACCCCCACCCCCCCTCCAACCCATAGCGCACCTACCACGGAAAAACACATTTCAGCGTACAACTTTTACTTAACCCCCCAATACATATAAAAATACACCCCCGATAATAAAACGCTGCACCCGGTGCCGGGTCTCTCGGCAGCGGCGGAAGTCAGCTGGGCTAAGCTTCCGCCTCGCTGGCGTGAGAGGGAGGCCCGGCGCACACGCACGAGCAGCCATTGTGGGACTGAGAGGTGCCTGCAGTGGGGCAGGGCCGGCAGCAACTGCTGTGACCTGCAGCCGGGCCCTTGCCACCGCCAGCCCTCCCGCAGTCCCTCCAGCCGGTGGGCTACCGCCACCCACCGGCCCCTCGCAGTCCCGCCACCCACCGGCGCCCCGCAGTTCTGCCAGCCGCCGGCCCCCCCACAGTCCCGCCAGCTGGCGGGCCCCCGCCAACACCCCCCCACAGTCCTGCCAGCCACTTGGCCCCCGCCACCCCCCACCACCACCAGCCTCCCCCCTGCAGCCACCTGCACACCGCCCCCCCTGCAGACACCGGCCCAACCTGTGATAATCCCCAAGGCAAGCCTGATTTGTATATGTATTGGGGGTGTATTTTATATATGTACTAGCTGAGAGACCCGGCGTTGCCCGGGATGTAATGTTCCCGTTCCTCTCTCTCCTCCCCCCTCTCTCTGTTTGTCCCCCATTCACATCAATCCAGTCCCCCCCCTCCCTCCCTCCTTTACAGCTTCATGTAGCGTGTGTGCGTCAGTCACTGTGTGTTTGCTCGCGCGTCAGTGAGTCTGAGGCAGAAACACAAACACACACAGACTGACTGACGCACACACAGTCAGTGTGTGCCTCAGTCAGTGTGTGCGTGCGTCAGTCAGGCTTTGTGTGCGCGTCAGTCAGTGTGTGCGTGCGTGCGGCAGTCAGTCAGTGTGTGCGCGCGGGGCGTCAAAGGCAGGGGGGGGGCGTCAAAGGGAGGGGGGGGGGCGTCAAAGGGAGGGGGGGGGCGTCAAAGGGAGAGGGGGGGGCGTCAAAGGGAGAGGGGGGGGCGTCAAAGGGAGGGGGGGGGGCGTCAAAGGGAGGGGGGGGGGCGTCAAAGGGAGGGGGGGGGCGTCAAAGGGAGGGGGGGGGCGTCAAAGGGAGGGGGGGGCGTCAAAGGGAGGGGGGGGGCGTCAAAGGGAGGGGGGGGGCGTCAAAGGGAGGGGGGGGGGCGTCAAAGGGAGGGGGGGGCGTCAAAGGGAGGGGGGGGCGCCTCAAAGGCATGGATTCCTCCCCCTGCATTTCCTGCAGTGGACAGGAGGGGGGGGGGCAGTGGACAGGAGGGGGGGGGGGCAGTGGACAGGAGGGGGGGGCAGTGGACAGGAGGGGGGGGGCAGTGGACAGGAGGGGGGGGCAGTGGACAGGAGGGGGGGGCAGTGGACAGGAGGGGGGGGCAGTGGACAGGAGGGAGGGGGCAGTGGACAGGAGGGGGGGGGCAGTGGACAGGAGGGGGGGGGGCAGTGGACAGGAGGGGGGGGGCAGTGGACAGGAGGGGGGGGGGGCAGTGGACAGGAGGGGGGGGGCAGTGGACAGGAGGGGGGGCAGTGGACAGGAGGGGGGGGGGCAGTGGACAGGAGGGGGGGGCAGTGGACAGGAGGGGGGGCAGTGGACAGGAGGGGGGGGGGCAGTGGACAGGAGGGGGGGGCAGTGGACAGGAGGGGGGGCAGTGGACAGGAGGGGGGGGGCAGTGGACAGGAGGGGGGGGCAGTGGACAGGAGGGGGGGGCAGTGGACAGGAGGGAGGGGGCAGTGGACAGGAGGGGGGGGGCAGTGGACAGGAGGGGGGGCAGTGGACAGGAGGGGGGGCAGTGGACAGGAGGGGGGGCAGTGGACAGGAGGGGGGGGCAGTGGACAGGAGGGGGGGGCAGTGGACAGGAGGGGGGGCAGTGGACAGGAGGGGGGGGCAGTGGACAGGAGGGGGGGGGCAGTGGACAGGAGGGGGACGCAGTGGACAGGAGGGGGGACAGGAGGGGGGACGCAGTGGACAGGAGGGGGGACGCAGTGGACAGGAGGGGGGGGGCAGTGGACAGGAGGGGGGGGCAGTGGACAGGAGGGGGGGGCAGTGGACAGTGACACACACACACACACACACACACACACACACACACACACACACACACACACACACACACACACACACACACACACACACACACACCTCTCAGTTGATGCGCCCTTTCTCAGTTCCGTTTGGCGCCGGAGGTGGGGAGCGACACCTACCTGTACTTCCGGGCGCCGCCACCGTCTGACTCGGCGCCGCGAGGGAGGAAGGGGGTCCGCCATCTTACGCGCCGCGTGGCAGCTGCGGGAAGCGAGGTGATTTGGAGCGGGGAGGGGTGATTTGGAGCGGGGAGAGGTGATTTGGAGCGGGGAGAGGTGATTTGGAGCGGGGAGAGGTGATGCCGCTGGGGAGGGGAAGAGGTGATGCCGCTGGGGAGGGGGAAGAGGTGATGCCGCTGGGGAGGGGGAAGAGGTGATGCCGCTGGGGAGGGGGAAGAGGTGATGCCGCTGGGGAGGGGGAAGAGGTGATGCCGCTGGGGAGGGGGAAGAGGTGATGCCGCTGGGGAGGGGGAAGAGGTGATGCCGCTGGGGAGGGGGAAGAGGTGATGCCGCTGGGGAGGGGGAAGAGGTGATGCCGCTGGGGAGGGGGAAAAGGTGATTTGGAGAGGGGAGAGAGGTGTGTGTGTGTGTGTGTGTGTGTGTGTGTGTGTGTGTGTGTGTGTGTGTGTGTGTGTGTGTGTGTGTGTGTGTGTGTGTGTGTGTCTGTTTGTGTGTTTTATTTATTTTTTTGGACCTTTGGCCCGTCACTCCGCCTCAGGCCAATGAGAGGTGTGGGGGGCGGGCCAAGGGGGTGGTGTGAGTGTGTGAGGCCAATGAGAGGTGTGCGGGGGCGGGCGGGCCAAGGGACCAATGAGATTGCCGCTAGGGACACCGGACATCCAGCAGGCAGGCATGCATGCAGGCAGGCAGGCAGGCAGGCAAACATACAGTGCTTTCACTAATATAGTATAAGATTGGGGGGGAGTGGGGTATATTTGTAGATGTACTGGGGTGTGTGGGGTATATTTGTAGATGTATTGGGGGGTGTGGGGTATATTTGTAGATGTATTGGGGGGAGTGGGGTATTTTTATATGTATTGGGGGGTTAAGTAAAAGTTACGCTATGGGTTGGGGTGGGGGGGGGGTCTGCTCCTTTCATTTGTCCTTGGCTCCATGATTTCTGTTGGCGGCCCTGATCTCACACACACAATCCCACACACACAATCCCCCCCACACACAAACACACACAATCACACACACACTCCCACTATCACAATCCCACACACATACACAATCCCCCCTCCCACACACACACACAATCCCACAAAATCAATCACACACACACATAACGCCCCCCCCCACACACACAATCACACACACACAATCCCACACACCATCACCCCCCCCCTCTCCCTGCACTCACACACAGACACATTCCCCCTTTCCCTGCATCAGAAGCTATCTGATTGGTTACAGCATGTCACATGATGAGGAGACCGTCTCTGTAAAAATCAAATTCTACTGACGACAGAGATTCATGTCTCTTCATCGCTACGTCTCTCCGTCGCCGTCGACCCTACTATAAGCGCATGCTACAGATACAATGCATTTGTTTTAAAGCGACGTTGCGTCGCTGACGCCGTCGCCGGCACTATAAGCGCAGCCTAAGTCTGCAAATAAAAATACCACGTTGTGAGCACAGTCGCATATCTCAGACAGGTCTGCAACCCTGTCTTTCCCCATTATCTCTTAGCATACAGTGCTTCCACTGCAGCCAGGGGGTTCTGGGAAATGACCTGCAAATGAGCAGTGTCTCCTTTTGCTTCTTATCCATTTTAATGTGGACCCCTATAACTTTATGCCTGCCACATTACACAGCTTTTAAGCACAGCCTGGGATAAAGAAGTGCATACGAAGAACATCTACTCACAGACGGCTGTTCTGACCTCTTGGGTCTCCTCAGTGCGAGGCTGGTTATACCGGCTTTGCAATATGAAGCTGATTAGTCAGCACAGCAGTTAGGGTTATTTGGTTTGCAGGGGTGGGTGTAGGTTGCTGTGGAAAGGTATGGGGTCCGATCAATGATTCACAATATGCTTGCACGCGGATTTAGCTTTTCCGGTTATCTTAGGCCGCGTCCATGCTTAGCGCGACGGCGGGAGCAAAAGGCTGTGCATCTATGAGGCCGGCCATGGAGCGGGCAATAAAGCGCGTGATTGTCGGACAAGTTCATTTGTCTTTGCCGCGCGACAGCCGAGCCACGTGCGCGGTTCGGCGAATGAGGGCGAACCGCTCACGTGATGTCATGGGCACGCCTCCCCGTCGCGTCTCATCCTGATCCCAAGGCAGTAGGCGCATGTGACGCCATGCGCGCCTGGCATGGCCTCAGCCTTATACACATCATCTGCTGAAAATGAAGAGGCAGGTGGAAATCAAGGGATTGGTTTTTAGAAAAGTACATTTCAACATCAGCTTTTAGGGAATGGTTTTTTTTTTTTAAATGTAATTATTCTTAACCAAAATTCGAAAAACATGAACTAAATAAAAATGGAAGAAAATGCACATTAGGGTACAAAATCAAATCTCGCCCCGAAAAAGCTCAACACAACACATTGTATTCAGCAGCAGGCGTTATTAACGCCGTCCCTGTCATAGGTCTGCAATGATTTATAGTGCATTGTGTGTATCATTTTGTTTATACAGCGCCGACCATGGTGTGAGGTTAACAGACACATTAGGGGTAAAAAGTGCATTGTTAGGCCTCGGCCATGGTTACTCCTGGCGTGCGGAGACGCGCTGAGGCTGAGGGAAAGCGGGTGCTTTCCCTGGCCTTAGACAGCGCGCCTTCCGGGAGCGTGTCGGGGGCGTGTCAGCGACGTCACGGAGCTGGTTCGCCCTCATTGGGCGAACCGCTCACGTGACCGACCCTGCGCTCCGGCAAGCGCGAAGATTTAAAATTTCCCCAAGACCTACGCTTCCGCGCGCTTGCGGAAGCACAGACGAGCCCCTACTAAAGCCGCTCTCATTGCGGCTGTAGGGGCTCAGTGCCGAGCGGAAGCGCGCCTCCGCCCGCAAGCACTAAACATGGACGCGGCCTTAGAAGCACAGCCAGGGGAAGTGCATCTGGAGTTCGGAGCAGAGGCGTCAAATACAAGTTGTCTCAAATGTAACTCCTGAATAACTCCAGACATTTTAAATGATTCACTTTAAAATATGAACACAAAGCAGCAGTCCAAGCTGCTTTTAAAAAAAATATATATATATTTTTCCCCTTTAATATGTGCATCAATACAATTAACACAATGATAAGTAATTAGCTAAGTTGCTGATCGATCCGTTCTCCTGTGATTGATCGGTGAAGATTCGGCTCAGGGGCTGTAAGTGCAGCAGAAGAGGACCAAAGATGCAAAGTTCTGTGGGGAAGATCATGTGATCAGGCCGTCACTTGATACAATTGGTGCACTGTTAGAGAGAGGGCAGGACTCAAAAAGGGGTGTGCCACAGCCTGTTTCACAAGAGGGAGGGGATGTGACTTTGTAAATGGTTGCTATAGAAATGAAAAATGCTGGTTACATTATAATACATTAAAAATGTAATTCAGAGTTGTTTAAAAAAAATGCTACAAGTATTTTTTCATAGTACAGAACTGATTTATTTTTAAAAAAAAACCATGTAGGATATTGTTTGGTCTGCAGCTTTAAGTGGTAAACCTACCCCTGCTGTATTGTCTATGTATGCTTTTCTTTTTCTTCTCTATTTTGCTTAGTTTCCTGATAATGTGTACAGTCCATTTAAAGGGGCCATCCTCCATAACCAGCCAATAACTCACCTCTTGTAAAGAATGAAACCATCTAATTGGCTTCCTTACACAAATCTAACCGTGTGAAAAGCAAATATTTGATTACTTTAGATTTGATTTGATTTTTTTAAAGGGGACTCTCGTTGCGCAAACTCTTGTTGAACACGCAGTTACAGCAGAGCTTCCAGAAGAAATCAAACCCCTCTCAAGTCTCAGCTTCGCAGGTTTACAAACTAATATGATTAAAAAATACTTATAGGTGTCTGATTTTGATAAAAAAAAAAAAAAAAGTATCAATCTGCCATTGGTGCACGTTAAAGCCAAATCATGTCAACAGAAGGGAAATGCAGTTGTGTTGTCATGTCAATACAGGGAAATGTATGTAGAGAAAGTTTTGTAGCAGGACTGGCGCAAAGACAGAGAGGCATCATTACCTTGCGTCTGATTGCACTATTGCAGTGGTTTCCAACCTGAGTCCCGAAGAACCTCCAACAGGTCAGGTATTAAGGATATCCCTGCTTCAGCACAGTTGGTTCAATGTTAAAACGACTGAGCTACTTACTGATCCACCTGTGCTGAAGCAGGGATATCCTTAATACCGGACCTGTTGTGGGTTCTTCAGGACTCGGGTTGGGAACCCCTGCACTATTGTATCAAGAGACTAAGCTCCAACATTTGCATTAACAGGAAGATGCACCTTTTACAGTGAGATGTATCAAACTCTGTCCCATTTTCTTTGAAACACAAAAATAAAATGCTGGGCCTGAGATGGTGTACCCCCCACTTGCTAACAATCTAAGCGACATATATTATGGCAGATAGTTTGGTTAAGCTCCAGGTGACACCTGGTTCGAATGATGTATAAAAAATAAATGGATATGAAAAATTGGTGGATTGCTGCTTTAAACTTGATAAATAGCAATTTTTAACTTATGGTCTAATCATGAGAGAGACATTGTAATGTGTTAAAGCAAACTTGCATTGATACATTTCCCCCATCAATTGATGTACATGAGGGACCATAAACAAAAGGTGACTATGTTAAATAAATATTAATTATCATTCGGTTCTAAAGAGTCTAGATTATGTAAAAGAAAATCCAATATGAACTCTGTTGGTGCAAGATTTAACACATTTCACAATTAAGAGAAAAACATCTGTTACAGGTTACAACGTGATGCTGAATGTATCTGAACCAAAAAGAACAGACGTTTACATGTTAATACCACCGAAAAAAAATGCATATAGAAAACCAATACGACTAAAGACGGTTAGATTGCCCGGAAAAAAACAGATCTGTGATTCAGGTGCATACAGCAATGAAAACCAGATGTATATTACAAAGCTTACCCGTTCCTGAAATACAAACGTCCCTTCGCCTTCCGATGGGCTCAGCTGATAATACAAGCCCTTCATGGTGATCTGGAAAAAAAAAGATGAACTATTGTTTCCTGTGTGATCTGGACTCTCTAATACTGAATGAGTTTCCGGACTATGCTTATTCAGACCAGTAGTTTATGATCTCGTTCGGGACTGTATTTATGCGAGCCGTGTGCGCATTAGGAGCCCATGCCAGGATTCACCCTCAGTGATATCTCATCCATGCTTTTGTTTTTTCACAGTCATGTTGTTTATAATTATTTGATATGATTTTGGGTTCTGTTTTGTATTGATGCTAACGGTTTCTTTATTTCTGTGACTGATAGAGGTGCTGTAGTTGAGGATTATTGGATTTTGGAGGTGCAGCTACTGTCTCTATGCAACAGACCGTCACTTTATCCCTCACTATGGGTAACAAATCTAAGTACCTCTCCTGTGTAGGAGTGAGAACTACAAGGGGATGAAGTCCAGAATGATATTGTTTGCTACGAGTTTATGTCATGTAACCAGTATGTCTGGGAAGCATTGTTTACGGATCAACAATAAAGCACCTTTGTTTATAAAATTTCTTGGCGCCGATCCTTGTTATATTAAACCATCCACGCCCAGCCTGCACTTACCCAGCACCCGGCAAAGGCCTGAGACACTGGGCACTGCCTATGTATATAGTAGGACTGATGTGACGTCCTTTAGAGCCGGGTGAGGAAGGTTACAGAGCCATTTCCTCAGGAAAAAAAGTGAATTCATTCTATTGACTTTCAGGCTTCCCTTAGGACATACACTGTACGTCATGACACTGGCTTCAACTAGCAGCCCACGGGCCTGCGAAGGGCCTTGATATGACCCTTGGACTGTCTGCTCCTGATACATTTTTACAGGATTGGAACCAGGGGACCCTCAAGACCTGAACCACACTATTTGTCAATGACGTTGCAGCTTCCTATTGACCTGAGATTTGCCACCCATGGGTGTTTCCCCTGAGGGAGATTTAAACCTGGGAACTTCACCGGTATCTCGGGAACCTGGGGCTCCCCGGAGCTGAAAATTGAGGCGTTTGGCTCAGGGAAGCCCCAGATTCCCACCCTCTCATTGGCAAAGCCCTCACTACCTTTTGTATCTGTTTATCCTTATTTGTATGTAATTATTTATGTAATTATCAAATCTCTGTACCCCCATTGTACCGGGCTGCGGAATATGCTGGCGCTTTACAAATAAATGATAATATACATATATCTACAAATTATTGATCGCTGGAAAAATGTTGATGTATAATAATTTTAAGTCTTCAAATGGATCCAAAATTACAATACTCGTGGTCTTTCGACTAAATGTTTTTGATTTGACCCTTTGGAAAACTAATTGAAGACCCCCGCTGAAACGCCAGGGACCCGTATGATGTGCAGGGTACGCAATGCTATTTTTGCTCATTCTGTAAGTGGACAGACACGATCTTAACCACGTGATTGCTCTCTCAAGCCATGACGTCAGTGTTTTCACACTTTATTTGGTTAAGGAACCGTATAATTATATTGTGACATTCTGAGGCACCCTCAACCCTCTCTAATAGCACGTCTGAGATCAGATGCATTGTAAGGAACCCCAACTCTCTTTAATAGCGCGTCTGAGATTAAATGCATTGTAAGGAACCCCAACCCTCTCTAATAGCGCGTCTGAGATCAAATGCATTGTAAATTCTTCTATATTTGGTACAATTTTCAAACCCCTAAGGGAACCCTGGATCAGCCACAATCCTAGAAAACTATCAGCACCATCAAGGGTTACAGTCCCTACGTTTATACTGTGTTCCTAAATTCGGACCCGTAATATAGTGGGGGCGCGCCAGTGATCGTGGAGCCGGGCGATAGCGGGGAATACTCAGAAAACTAAGTATTTGCGCCGCTACCGCCGCTGTAATGAATGTATGTTTACAATGTTTATAAATAATTTATTCTCAACGTGTCTTTTTTTATTTTAAAAATATATAATAAATTAATAACACACAAACTACATGTACATACACACACACACACACACACACACACACAGCAAACCTGTCGCTCCCGGCAGCACGGATTGTACACACAAAAAGTGTGCGTCACGTGCACGCGCGTTTGCGTAGGTGCGGGCATGTAATATAGAACAAGCCTTATACTCTGATGCTCTGCATACACAGTGCAGACCTGTCAACGCTCACCAATTTTCTGTAATTCTCATTTATATTTGGCACGAGTGCGCCCAGAGACATCAGTGAAGTCGCACTGATAAAAATGTATGCGTATTTTTGATTTACATTGCACCAACAATTGCATGCAGCGCCTCGCAAAAGAGACAACACAATACAGGGAATGATAATACAATAAGTGCACACATAAACATTAGCCAATAGGAAAGGAAATCCCTGAGACGGAGAGATTACAATCAACACATTTCCATTAAAATGCCATTTTTTTTTGTTTCTCCCGGAACGGCCAAACCTCACTTTGGTCTCTGGAGGTTGCGGCGGGAGCGACACAAAGAGTATACGCGTACAGTTGGAGACGCGCGTAGAATCGCTGTCTCAGCACAAGGCAGCGAGCGAACAGTAACCTTTTATGACGCATGTTTTCCTACCTTGCTGACTCTGCCTTCCTCTCTCTGATTTTCCCAAAAGAATGAATGAACAAAAAAAACCCTCCCCCTGTTCCAGTGTCAGATTGTGAAAGCGAAAACTGGGAGGAGGAGGAGCAGCAAAGGGAGGCGGGGAGCACAGAGGCTTCTACCCCTGTGTTGCCAGAGAGGCCCGCAACGAAAAAGCAGTGCTTGGTGTGCAGAATGTGGCAGCTTTTCTTACATAAACAATAAAAAAACGCATGGTAAAAATGGCAAGCAGATATCTCTGGAGTGTTATATTGTTTTACCTAACAGGGGCACCAGTCATTGCCAGGCACATCAAGCAGGTTAATTAAGTGGGGCATTAACCCCCAAAATGTGGTTTTATTTAAAGTGTGTGTGTGTGTAAGGGATTTACGTTAAAATGGCTGTGCTGCAGTGATGCTAAATGTTTCAATAACATATCTTCATACGTACATTCTTACCTGTGTATTGTATTTGCTGTTCAGGAAACTGTACAGTAAATATTGAGAGAAACTCATCCCTCTTCCAAAGAGCTTACAATCTAAATGCTACGCTGGGATGCATAGAAGTGCAAAATGTGTAAGGCCCGGGGTCGGAGAGATACAAGTGTCCAGTCACCAGTGAGTTGTTCTGTTACAGAGCTGGTTGTGCTCAATTAGTACAACTATAACATGACCTTTCTTTGCCATGAGCTTGAGGACATGCACGATGCCTGGGAAGTCCCCCATTTCAAAGCAGAGGCTCCCTCTAGCTCAGTGGGTTTTTTAAAAGTGTTCCTAGGTACCCTTTGGGTTCCCCGGGTATCCCTAATGGGTTCCCTGCATTGTCAGGTCATTTGAAAATTGTACCAAATACAGTAGAATTTACAATGCTTCTGATATCAGACGCGCTATTAGAGAGGGTTGGGGTTCTTAACAATGCATCTGATCTCAGACGCGCTATTAGAGAGGGTTGGGGTTCCTTACAATGCATCTGATCTCAGACGCGCTATTAGAGAGGGCTGGGGTTCCTTACAATGCATCTGATCGCAGACACACTATAAGAGAAGGTTGGGGTTCCTTACAATGCATCTGATCTCAGACGCGCTATTAGAGAGGGTTGGGGTTCCTTACAATGCATCTGGTCTCAGACGCGCTATTAGAGAGGGTTGAGGTTCCTTACAATGCATCTGATCTAGACGCGCTATTAGAGAGGGTTGGGGTTCCTTACAATGCATCTGATCTCAGACGCGCTATTAGAGAGGGTTGGGGTTCCTTACAATGTATCTGATCTCAGACGCGCTATTACAGAGGGTTAAGGGTTCCTTACAATGCATCTGATCTCAGACGCGCTATTAGAGAGGGTTGGGGTTCCGGAGAATTTCACACTATTACGATAGGGTTCCTTAACCAAAAAAAAGTTTTTAAAAAGCTCTAGCTTCATAGCACGTAAACAGTGAAAGGGTTAATGACACGAAGCTTGGGAAATGCAGGGGGAAGGGGAGGATAATGAAAGCCCAATTGGTAGCTGCTGTACATTTTCCATGGTGCTACATCATCTCAGTTCCTTAGAAAACAACAAGTTCCTTTATATGATTTCTCGATTTCCACCCCCATCTTTTTTTTTTTTTTTTTTTAACGAAAACACTAACATGTCTAATCGCATATTATGCAGTCATCATGGTTTTTTGTTTTTTTTTAAATTAACATTATTGGAAATAAATAATATGCTCTTCATTAAGAGACAGTAACGAGCATCCACATTGCACCTTCCTAGTTAAAATATATCAAGACTCCATGGCGAGTATACATTAGGAAACAAGACGAGGAGAAAGTGCAGATCAGGTTGAGAGAAATGCCAGAGGTTCCTGAAATGTATTGCTATGGCAGCTAAATGCTTAGAAATACTTATGTGTCTGATTTTTATTTTAAAGTCATTATTCATCTGGTTTTAATTTGGCAGACCTTTCACTACCATGTATTCAACCTGTTAAAGCTGCAGACCAAGCCCATATCCTACGTGTTTAAAAAAAAAAAATCAGTTCTGTACAGTATACTATGAAAAAATACTTGTAGCATTTTTTTAAAAACAACTTTAAATGACATTTGCAATGTATTATAATGTAACAAGCATTTTTTTTGTTTCTATAACAACCATTTACAAAGTCACATCCCCTTCCTCTTCTGAAACAGGCTCTGGCACACCCCTTTTTGAGCCCTGCCTCCTCTCTAGCAGTGCACCAATTGTATCTAGTGACTGCCTGGTCACATGAACTTCACCCCAGAACTTTGAATCTTTGGTCCTCTTCTGTTGCACTGACAGCCATTTAGTGAACCCCTGAGCCAAATCTTCACCGATTGATCACAGGAGAACGGATCGATCAGAAATTTAGCTAATTACTATCATTGTGTGAGTTGTGTTGATGCACATGTTACAGGGGGAGAAAAAACGCAACTTGAACGGCTACTTTAATATGAGGCACTGCCCCGTTAAACAGAAAAGAGGGGGGGGGCCTTCTCAGCCTAATGCAATGTATGTTGAGGGGTGCAAACTGGGATTAGATATATTGGCAAAAAGAAGGAAAATTATCCCTTAGCAATGCACTCAACCTCCACTGTATCAAGGAAACGTAATCATAAACTGGAAAGAGAAGGAGTACCCGAAGGATGGTCTCCACCTCCACTAAATGCAAAATAATAAATGTTTAATGATTTTGATAGAAACGTAAGAAAAGCAAATTAAACCCTAAAATCAAATTAGCGCTTTGAAACTAACAGCTATGGGGGCTGGTATAATTCCCTTGTCTCCCCTAAGTACCATTAAACATTTATTATTTTACATTTAGTGGAGGTGGAGACCATCCTACGGGTACTCCTTCTCTTTCCAGTTTATGATTACGTTTCCTTGATACAGTGGAGGTTCAGTGCCTTGCCATGGGATAATTTTCCTTCTTTTTGCCACTGCCCCATTAAAATCAGAAATATCAAATCGACGTATAGTTTGAGAGTAGGGTGCCCAGGTGACCTCCAAAAATACTGGACACAATGTTGAAAGATGCGACACACTCACCTCTCTCCGCTCCACGCTGTTTCCTCCTCTCCTTGGCCCCAGACTCCTGACACCTCCTCCTGTTTGGCTGCATTACCCAGCAGTATTCAATCAGGATGGAGGAAGCTGCCCAGCCTCCTAGCAACAGCCCTGCTCGGGGAAATCTCGCGGCCCCCCAAGTCGGTCAGTTCACGATGTCCAGAGAGGTAATACCGGTATACACATACATGTCCAGTATTAATGCTTTTAATTGGACAGAGCGTCCAAATACAGGACAGTCCAGTTCAATACCGGACAACTGGCAACCTTATTTAAGAGCCATGTGCTTTTGTCAAGTGAAAATATAAAATGAAAAGGGGAAAAAAGCTCAAAAAATCTTATCCCTATTCCTACAACAGGAGCTTGTTAGGTATTGCAAAGAATGCTATAGTATGAGAGGGGGGAAAAAATCAACATTAGAAATAGCATAAAAACCTAATTTATTTCCAGAGGGACCTGTGACACATGGTAAAGAAAAAGGGTTTCAAGTATATACGGTATATATTTTTTTTACATCAGTATTAGGGCAGGGGTACGCAAACTGGGGGCACGTCGCTTACAAAGTCCCCCGCGCTCTTCCCCAGAGCATTTAAATGCCGGGATCGCGCGAGGCCTCTGTAACTCACTTACCTGGTCTCCGGCGGCTTCTGGCGGTCGCCATAGCAACGCGGTGTCAAATGATGCCGCGGGGTCACATGACGTGACGTCGGTAAACGCCGACGATTAGGTAAGGAGGGAGCACAGACTTCTAAACGTTTGCGCACCCCTGTATTAGGGTGTGATCTTTAAAAATGATAATACCTTTGGTTGGTGAATATTTGCTATCTTGCGTACATCATTATTTGACATAATAGTTTGAAAATAGGAACCAACGTATATAATTGTTATCGGCTATGGAAATCCCTTTTTTGCATCATCAACACCGTTAAGCAGCAACCAACAATCACCCCAAAAAGTGATTTTAACTCAGCAGCGTTACTTTTCCTGTCACGCTGATCACACCCAATGTTTATGAATTTGTCCAGTTATGTTCTCTTACGCCAGAAACCATTGATGTGAGATATATACAGGCCCGCATTTAAGCATAGACCTACAAGGGCGGCACATTTTTTTTGGGGGGGGGGGCGCGGCGAAAAAATTTGGGGTGGCCGAGCTTGCGATTAGGAGGCCTCGTTCCCTTCCCCACAATAATTAAACTGATTGCTGGGGAGGGAGCGTGAGGTCTCTTACCTCCTCCTGCAGCGTCGCCCTCCTCTTTCTGCAACATGTTGTCATGACAACGTGACGTCACGTTGTCTTTGAAACGTGTTGCCACATGACGTCAGAACGCTGCAAGAGGAGGCCAGGGCTGCAAAAAGGTAAGTGCCCGTCTCCAGATAGGTAGTAGGTTCCGTGGCGGCCCGACGGCATAGGTCGCCGCCATGTTGTTGTACAATAGTAAGGTCAGGACAGGGAAAGGTCGCGCATGCGCGGTGCAAGCGCGCGAACGGCTGGCCAATAAGGGAGAAGCTCGGCCAGTGACTACAACCCCCAGGAACCTTAGCACAGTCACCTGACGCCAGGGAGCCAATGAGAGGACTGGAATTGCGGGCGGCAGGAAAGGGAAGCGTGGGGGAGAGACCACGCTAGTCAGAGGGGAACCGGAGGGCGAAGGAAGAGGTAGTGTGGGTGCAGGGGGTCCGTGACCCACTTGCATAGGACAGATCTTCCCCGCAGACCCCTACGAGAAACCCTGAGCCACAGTAGAGTGAGTTGCTGCAGAGACGCCCTATAGTGGTAGTGTTATTCCCTTACTGAGTAACAGTTAGGGACAAAGGTGCAGAGTTGCGGTTGCTGCAGTCATCTGGGACCAGGTTGCTGAGCATCGCGACATCAGACCAACTGCGCTGGATCGGCGGATCCTTTTCGAAGCTGTTACTGGTCACCGCAGTGACCGGAAGGTATTTACAACAAGTGCACCAACACCGGTCAACAGGCGCTGATCCCGCCTTAGGGAACACTCTTTGGGGACACTAGTGGAGTGGCCAAAGGACTGAGCCTATATAACTATTTAGTATATGGACACGGTGTGGGGCACGCGGTGACGGGACAGAGACATTACTCCTTAGGAGAGTGGCCGAGCCACTAGGGTTATAATAAGTACAAGTTATGGTGTGATATGTGTATTACCACAGTTAAGCGTTACGGTTATTATTGCATTACAGTAAATTAGTTCAAAGCCTATGTGTGTTGTTATGGTTCTTGCCCAGGGTAATCTTACATGATGGGGATCCTGGGTAAGTGGAGGCGCTGTCGTATATATAAAGTGTTACCCCAGGCTCCCAGTTAGCGGAGGCTCGGCTCTCCTGGAGCCACAGGTGTGTGCAGTACCCGTAGTCTCTTTAGAGCATCAGAAAGAGGGCTACATTTGGAGGCGCTGCTGAGATCTCAGACCTGGGGTGCCCTATAATTTTTTTCTCAACTGTGCGCTATTTTTGTTCCGCCATGTTTGTGCCCTCACAGCCCGAGGTGCGTAAGTGGGCCCAGCGGCATGAAATTCCCCTGACCTGTGCCCTTGCCGTGGGGCACGTCCCCGCTACCATCTCCCTGGGCACAGTGACTGACCAAGTCAGGAAGCTTCCGTTCCTGGATACTGCCCGAGTACAAGACCATTAGTATGACAGGGAGCAAAACTGGCGTAAAATATTATTCGTTACAGACCGCGATATCTGCCCCGAAGCCATTCCCTCAGTACTAATCCTGCCCGACGCTCCCGGCCTTCATTGCCCGTTAGTACAGGTGGAATCGCAGATGCCTGGCCTTCCGGTATACCGGATCAAGGACTCCGAAGGCCGGGTAAAGGTATGGCACCGAAACCACCTTCTTCCTATACCACAAGTAGGGGATAACGAATTGGAAGTACCCACTGTTCCACTCGACGGAGAAACTGATAGCACAGAGGTTGGCCCAGAGACTGTAACAAATGCCACCTCTGAGAATCCTATGGAAGGAACCTCTCAAAGGGGCCTTCCGACCGCGGGGGCATATCCCGAAGGAGCTACAGGTAAAGAGCCCCTTGGTCCAACGACAGATACGCTGACTCCAGTGAGACAGCCACTAGACCCGCAGAGCCCGTGCTTTGTGCCTCAAAAAGACTTTGTAGACCTATTGAGCCCCTCCAGGGCAGAGTTTGAAATGCCAAATGAATCTTGCTACTCTCCCGAGGAAGTAGCCGAAGAGCAGCTTCGCAGAAGCCAAAGAACTGGTCAACCTCCAATGAGGATGGCTTATGATCAATTTCGGTGCACCCCATTATGAGGCTCAGCAGTGGGCTCGCCATAAAGTGAGATCTGTAATTGGCATGTTCAGTGAAATGTATAACCTCATGTAGAGCATACAGAGTAAGGTGTACAGAAATGTAAATATGTTATGGTTACGTTCCCAAGTGGGGACGTTGGATTCTGCGAGGGGGAGAATGTAGGGATGTGTTCTATGTTGTCCTGCTGCAGCCCATCTCCAGATAGGTAGTAGGTTCCGCGGCGGCCCGACGGCATAGGGCGCCGCCATGTTGTTGTACAATAGTAAGGACAGGGAAAGGTTGCGCATGCGCGGTGCAAGCGCGCGAACGGCTGGCCAATAAGGGAGAAGCTCGGCCAGTGACTACAACCCCCAGGAGCCTTAGCACAGTCACCTGACGCCAGGGAGCCAATGAGAGGACTGGAATTGCGGGCGGCAGGAAAGGGAAGCGTGGGGGAGAGACCACGCTAGTCAGAGGGGAACCGGAGGGCGAAGGAAGAGGTAGTGTAGGTGCAGGGGGTCCGTGACCCACCTGCATACGACAGATCTTCCCCGCAGACCCCTACGAGAAACCCTGAGCCACAGTAGAGTGAGTTGCTGCAGGGACGCCCTATAGTGGTAGTGTTATTCCCTTACTGAGTAACAATTAGGGACAAAGGTGCAGAGTTGCGGTTGCTGCAATCATCTGGGACCAGGTTGCAGAGCATCGCGACATCAGACCAACTGCGCTGGATCGGCGGATCCTTTTTGAAGCTGTTACTGTTCACCGCAGTGACCGGAAGGTATTTACAACACGTGCACCAACACCGGTCAACAAGCGCTGATCCCGCCTTAGGGAACACTCTTTGGGGACACTAGTGGAGTGGCCAAAGGGCTGAGCCTATATAACTATTTAGTATATGGACACGGTGTGGGGCACGCGGTGACGGGACAGAGACATTACTCCTTAGGAGAGTGGCCGAGCCACTAGGGTTATAATAAGTACAAGTTATGGTGTGATATGTGTATTACCACAGTTAAGCGTTACGGTTATTATTGCATTAAAGTAAATCAGTTCAAAGCCTATGTGTGTTGTTATGGTTCTTGCCCAGGGTAATCTTACATGATGGGGATCCTGGGTAAGTGGAGGCGCTGCCGTTAATATAAAGTGTTACCCCAGGCTCCCAGTTACCGGAGGCTCGGCTCTCCTGGAGCCACAGGTGTGTGCAGTACCCGTAGTCTCTTTAGAGTGTCAGAAAGAGGGCTAAATATATATATATATATATACAAAATAAGTGTGTATAATTTTTTTTTTTTGTTCCTATACAGTCTTCAAGGTTTTGTTTTTTAAATGTTTGTTCTATTTTCACACAGCTTTTATTATTATAATTATTATTATTATTATTATTATTATATTGAAAACATTTTATGTTTGTGTGCCACTGCAGTGAGTGTCACTACGCCTTTAAATAACGGGTTTCGAACAATAGTGCTCGTGACGTCACCAAGTCTCGAGGGTAAAAAAAAAAAAAAAAAGGTAGAGGGCGGGGATAAAACCCGCATCTTTTACTCTCCCTCAACATTCCCCCGCCCCTCTCACGAGATCTGCACTGGGGTCGCTCCGCGTGACCATCACGTGACAGGAGTCTAGCCGATGGACGGCCATCTTTGAGTCTGGCACGATCGTTAAGGCTGTTACTTAAAAAAAAATATATATATATTAACACAGCCGTTTTGCCACCGAAATAAACACGAGCATCTCCCTCCATTTGTATCCCCTCCTCGCATAGACTTGTAGCCGTCAGCACATTTCGCAGGTAGCAGCAAATGCGTTAATAGAGTCCTATCAGAATCACTGGGGTCGTTGCCCTCATCCAAGATGGCCGCCGAGGGCTTCACACGGAGTCAAACGCAGCCCAACGTCACTGAGCGAGCGCGTGAGCGTACGTTCGTGGGAGTGCTGCTGGGAGGGGGGTGCTCCGGGGAGCTGCGCGCGCTCTCTCATTCGCTCTATAGTACGGTGGCTGCGAAAGAGACAAAAAAAGAAGAAAAAAAGGACACGGAGCGAGGGAGAGGAGCCGAGGAGATGCCGCGTTGAAGTCAGGGAGGAGAGGATCGGCCCCTGGGATAACGGCGAAGGCGGGAGGGATCGCTATGAGGTGAGGATGGATGGAGGGGTCACCCTGGGGGAGCCGAGGGAATGCAGTGTAACTGCTGCACCAGCCGGGGAGGTGGGGGGGACAGCTCTGGCTTGTTATGTGTTGGGAGGGTTATCAGGGAGTCAGTAGGAAGATGTGGTCCATAACTTAACCCGTTTGCTTCCAGAGGGGGCAGCAGTGGCGAGCGTTAAATGATGTGTATTTTAATTAATATATAATGATGTGTATTTTTTTTGGCAGTGGCCGGCATTTGTTCCGCTTTATTTAGCCGGCAGCAGGATAAATAAGACTCGTTCAGCCTAAATCCTCGCCTTAATATGCCAGCCTAATACCATCATACATCCTCGCCTTAATATGCCAGCCTAATACCATCATAAATCCTTACCCTAATATGCCAGCCTAATACAATCATAAATCCTCGCCTTAATATGCCAGCCTAATACCATCATAAATCCTTACCCTAATATGCCAACCTAATGCCATCATAAATCCTTACCCTAATATGGCAGTCTAAGGATTAGGCTGGCATATTAGGCTAAGGATTAGGGTGGCATGTTAGGCTATGGGTTAGGCTGCCTAAATCTTTAGCCTAATATGACAGCCTAATTCTTAACCTAATATGCCACCCTAATTCTTATCCTAAAATGCCAGCCTAACTCTATTATGCCTTCCTTATCACTTCCTTATCAGCACTGCCTGAGTTCTGATAATCTGGGAGAAAATCACTGCTGACTAAATGCAGAAGAGGGAGGGGTTGTACAGTCGGCTGCCGCCAAATAATCACTGATATATATTTTTATATATAAAATGTAATTTTCGAAATAAGATATAGACTGTAAATTGTGAGCGGACGTCCCTGTAACAGGTTAGACAAATGGTATGTGTGCGAAGTGACATTTTTATGTGAATATTGGCATTTGTGGACTAAGCTTTTATACAGCGGAAACTGCTCTGAAGAGCTCACAGTTCTTTTAAATAGACAGCCCCCTGCACTTGATCTGTGGAGAAGTTCCCCCTTCTCTTTCAACTCTTCCCATTTATCTCTATCTACCCATGTATAGGACATGCATTATTATCCTTTCCCCTGTGTTATTTTGTTATGTCATCACTAAATACAATGAATGTATAATAAATATGTTTGGTTTTCTTAATGAAGCTTTTTTTTTCTGGGATTAACATGTTAATGTCACCATTCGATGAAAGGTTTAATTATTTGCAGTTGAGTAGGGTTTGTGGTAGATATGCATTGTTTAGCTCCGCCAGTCCTGGTTGTGTAGCTCAATTGCTACACAAAACAGTAATTGGTGAGATGAATATGCCATTCATTCAATCCTGTTTGTAGGATAGGGTGATGGATCCGATTGTATGTTGTGATAAATTCTACTGGACGAAAATGAGTTTTTCACAGATGTTATAGTGTAAAGTGCTTTCAAAACCTCCTTACGTATGAAGAATACTTGATTATGTCTATGAGGTTTTGGACAACTATTTACACTATAAAGTAATCTTTAAAATAATAAACCTTAAAGTTGGTCATCAGGTAACGCAACCTGTACAGAATTTACTTTTCGGCAGGACCAATACAACTATAAGAACTTTGACTAGTAGGGGTAGTGTTCATTTATGTATTTCAAATCCCCTTTAAAGGTGCAAAACTGGGAACTGTTAACTGTATTATAGATATTGTTAGTAATGTGTGTCTGTTTCTTACATACCAATAACCCATTGTTGAGATAATCAGGACTACAGTCGCTGTGGCTGTCATTCGTATAATAAGTCATTTACAATTGGTCCATAGACAGCTTCTTTGTTTGAATGGAGTTGATGCCCCAGTACCGTTTACCTGTTTTCATTCTGGTCCCATAGTCCAGGGGCGCTCAACTTCAGTCCTCAAGCCCCCCCCAACAGGTCAGGTTTTCAGGATATTCATGCTTCAGCACTGGTGGCTCAGTCTTTGGCTGAGCCTCTGATTGAGCCACCTGTGCTGAATCTGGGCTATCCTGTAAACCTGTCCTGTTGGGGCGGGGGACTGGAGTTGAGCACCTCTGCCACAGTCCATTGTCTGCATACATTTCCTATAGATATTGCTGAACAAACACTTCTTCTTTTTTTTTTTTTTTTGGTGGGAGCCTCAAAAACTGCATCATCTTTACCTCAGTCACATTTGATCCCTTAACCGTCCTTTAATAAAATCAATTTGTGTATGTTGTGGGACTTGATGTTAAACTTTTGGAGCTAAAAAAGAAAAGCTTTTCGACATATCTAAAAATAACTGCTGCTACAATGTCTGAAAAGACTTTAAGTAGATATAGCCGTGTTAGTCCAGTTGTGATAGTGCAGAATAAATGAGTACTTCAGTATTGGGTCAAACTTTTTTTTATTTGGACTAACAATTGATATTTAAGGACGAGCCTTCGAAAGCTGTACTCTGTAAATCAGTGTTGCTGACCTGAAAAACACTGATTCCATAAGTTTAACACAAATGTAAAAAAAAACAGATAACAATCTAATGCAGGAGATGTGGAGAACTCATGGTTAATAAACACAGGACAATAAATGGATGAAAGGGATTGTCAGAAATGTGCAGAGCATGAAGGACCATATATCCATCAGCGGTGAGGGGAGGGGGGGGGGAAGGGGTTAACATTCAAATTAACAAAGAGGTAGGGAGACACATTACAGAAAATGTGTATAGGAAAGGCTTTTGAAATTAAAGCAAGTTTAATATATGTTGCCAAGTGGTGTTTGGCTTCGAGGGACGAATATAATTTGTATGGATACGTTTGCTAGAATATATTTGCTATGCAACCCTCCTATATCTATGAGACCCCTCACAGCCCATTCAAGTTAATAAACTGTAAGGTGACTGCCAGCACTAGAAGAGGGTCTTATGGTAAAAGCCTGCTTAGTAGATAAGGGCCAGTGTGTGCTACTGACAAAAAATGTATGCATGGTGAGAATTGGGATAAATACATAGAGGGTGCACGTTCTTAACAGTGCGGTCCTAATGCTGTACAGTAACCTAAGCAAGAATAGGAAGTTAGACCCGTCGCCTCATTCAAATGGCAAAAAATGTGACAGATCGCTGTACTCCGTAGGCTTTTTTCTGTACAGTGCAGGGAACGGGAACATTTGCAGTTGTGTGTGCTAGTACTGAAGTGTTCCTAACCATGTGCGCTTTGCAACTAATAATGTGGTAACAGTGTTTGTAAAAGTCAGAAATCATCTGTCTGTGATTGTAACCTTTGCTTGGGATGGAACATCTAAGCTGGGACATCCCATGTGATCCTGGAAGCTTTTGTACAAGGACTCCCATCACAAAACCTACAAAGTATGTGGTTTGTCATACACAGTAATGCTAGGACTGTTGCATGCCGTTGTGTTATTTTCTGTTAATGGCACATATAATGTATAGCTGATGCAATGTGTAGTGAGTCTGCTTAGATGCTGCTGTCTCTGGAATATTTAAAGGAGTGACCAGTCATTATTGTTTTGTGTAAATCCCATTGTACATATTTTTTTTCGCAGTTTTTCTCCCCTCCTGTCTCCTTAATGTTATCCATACTCTAAAGCAGGAGTTGCCAACTCAGCCATTGATATCCCAGCTTCAGCACTTGTGGCTCAATCAGAGGAGCCTCTGATTAAAGGACCTGGCTGAAGCTGGGATATCCTTAAAACCTGACCTGTTTGTGGCCCTTGAGGACTTGGAGTTGGCCGCCCCTGGTCTTAAGTATACTGCAAAAAATATAAATGCAGTCGATGGTTCCATCTTGACTAACTCAGACGTGCAGTGCTATGGAATGCAGTGACCTCGTGGCTGTTCATTCTGATCCAAAGAAAAGAAAGCTCGCTAAAGACGGACATTATCGTCTGCTATCCATCTGTTCTTTTTATAGAAGTTACTGTCATAATAACGGAATCATTTTTTAATAGTAACCATTACCAGTATTTTCTTCATAAGCACGCGGAATAAATAGGTCATGTGTTGAGCCCGGTTCAGTTATCATAATTAAAGGATTATTTTATGGCTGCAAAATCGGAAACTTTGGGTAGATCATAGATTTTCATATGCGTTGTATAAGGTAAAAGAAAACATAGGCTGCTTTTGAAATCATTATGTCAAATAACAAATGCATTGGTGATGAAGCATTAATAGTTGAAATTCTTGGCTTTAAAAAACAGGAAGCACACAATCCTCTGTCAGACACCTCCAGCGCGGTGACGGAGTTGTGACTCCCTCAGAAGGCTCTAATCCAGGGTGAGCAAACTTTTTATGCCGAGCCCCCCTTTTCATCCATAAAATTTCTCGGGCTCCCCCCTGCTTGATGTAATCAAAATCACATGGGAAAAAAAAAACGGCCCGCGCACCCAGTTTTCGCCGCACGCCACCTGCGCCACCCTAAATAATCTTGCGGCTCATTGCCCCCCCAGTTTGCGTAACACTGCATTACAACACACACACACTCTCTCTCAATCAATCACCACATACACACACACACAATCCCCCCCTACACACACACAATCCCCCCCCCCACACACACACACACACACAATCCCCACACACACACACACGCACACAATCCTCCCCCCCACACACACGCACACAATCTCCCCCCCCACACACACACACAACCCCCCCCACACACACACACACAATCCCCCCCCACACACACACACAATCCCCCCCCCACACACACACAATCCCCCCCCCACACACACACACAATCCCCCCCCACACACACACACAATCCCCCCCCCACACACACACAATCCCCCCCCCACACACACACACAATCCCCCCACACACACACACACAATCCCCCCCACACACACACACACACAATCCCCCCCACACACACACACACAATCCCCCCCACACACACACACACACAATCCCCCCCACACACACACACAGTCCCCACCCACACACACACACAATTCCCCCCCACACACACACACAATCCCCCCCCCACACACACACACACAATCCCCCCCCCCCCACACACACAATCCCCCCCCCCCACACACACACACACACAACCCCCCCCCCACACACACACACACACAACCCCCCCCACACACACACACACAATCCCCCCCCCCACACACACACAATTCCCCCATCCCCACACACACACACAATTCCCCCATCCCCACACACACACACAATTCCCCCATCCCCACACACACACACAATTCCCCCATCCCCACACACACACACAATCCCCCCCCCACACACACACACAATCCCCCCCCCCCCCACACACACACAATCTCCCCCCCCCCCAGACACACACACACACACAATCCCCCCCACACGCGCACACACACACACAATCCCCCCCACACGCGCACACACACACACAATCCCCCCCACACGCGCACACACACACACAATCCCCCCCGCACATGCACACACACTCAATCCCCCCCCCCCACACACACACTCAATCCCCCCCACACACACACTCAATCCCCCCCACACACACACTCAATCCCCCCCACACACACACTCAATCCCCCCCACACACACACACACTCAATCCCCCCCACACACACACACTCAATCCCCCCCACACACACACTCAATCCCCCCCCCACACACACACTCAATTCCCCCCCCACACACACACTCAATTCCCCCCCACACACACACACTCAATCCCCCCCCACACACACTCAATCCCCCCCCCCACACACACTCAATCCCCCCACACACATACACTCAATCCCCCCCCCCCACACACACACACACAATCCCCCCCCCACACACACGCAATCCCCCCCAACACACACACACACAATCCCCCACACACACACACAATCCCCCCCCCCACACACACACACAATCCCCCCCCACACACACACACACAATCCCCCCCCCCCCACACACACAATCCCCCCCCCCCCCACACACACAATCCCCCCCCCACACACACACAATCCCCCCCCCCACACACACACAATCCCCCCCCACACACACACACAATCCCCCCCCCCACACACACACACACACAATCCCCCCCCACACACACACACAATCCCCCCCCCCACACACACACACACAATCCCCCCCCCCACACACACACACACACAATCCCCCCCCCACACACACACACACACAATCCCCCCCCCCCCACACACACACACAATCCCCCCCCACACACACAATCCCCCCACACACACAATCCCCCCCCCCCCCCACACACACACACAATCCCCCCCCACACACACACAATCCCCCCCCACACACACACAATCCCCCCCCACACACACACACAATCCCCCCCCCCACACACACACACAATCCCCCCCCCACACACACACACAATCCCCCCCCCACACACACACACAATCCCCCCCCCCCCACACACACACACACACAATCCCCCCCCACACACACACACAATCCCCCCCCACACACACACACAATCCCCCCCCACACACACACAATCCCCCCCACACACACACACAATCCCCCCCCCACACACACAATCCCCCCCACACACACACACAATCCCCCCCCACACACACACACACACACAATCCCCCCCCCACACACACACACAATCCCCCCCCCCACACACACACAATCCCCCCCACACACACACACAATCCCCCCCCCACACACACAATCCCCCCCACACACACACACAATCCCCCCCCACACACACACAATCCCCCCCCCCCCACACACACACACACAATCCCCCCCCACACACACACACACAATCCCCCCCCCCACACACACACACAATCCCCCCCCCACACACACACACAATCCCCCCCCCCACACACACACACAATCCCCCCCCCACACACACACACAATCCCCCCCCCACACACACACACACAATCCCCCCCCCACACACACACAATCCCCCCCCACACACACACACAATCCCCCCCCCCACACACACAATCCCCCCCCACACACACACACAATCCCCCCCCCCCACACACACAATCCCCTCCCCCCCCACACACACACAATCCCCCCCCTCCACACACACAATCCCCCCCCCCACACACACACAATCCCCCCCCCCCCCCCACACAATCCCCCCCCCCCCCCACACACACACACAATCCCCCCCCCCCCCCCACACACACACAATCCCCCCCCCACACACACACACAATCCCCCCCCCACACACACACACAATCCCCCCCCCCATACACACACAATCCCCCCCCATACACACAATCCACCCCCCCACACACACACACACAATCCCCCCCCCCACACACACACAATCCCCCCCCCACACACACACACAATCCCCCCCCCACACACACACACACACAATCCCCCCCCACACACACACACAATCCCCCCCCCCCCACACACACACAATCCCCCCCCCCACACACACACACACACAATCCCCCCCCCCCCCCACACACACACACACAATCCCCCCCCCCACACACACACACACACAATCCCCCCCCACACACACACACTCAATACACACACACACAATTTCACCTGGGGGGGGTGACATGCTCCGATCCCCCAACCCCCCATGCTGCTGAAAACTGGTGCGGGAAGCAGACAGGAAGAGAAGGAGGGGCCGTCTGTGTGCAGAGAAGCCCCGCCCCCTCTGCAAGACACAGACATATAGAAGCAGCAGCACGGAGCTTCTGGCCGCCCGTGCACAGCTCTGCCCGCCCCCAGGTTTCCCTGCACGCAGTCCGCGTCCCCCCTACATAATCTTGCGCGCCCCCCAGTTTGCGCCCCGCTGCTCTAATCCATAAAATAGATGGTTGAACATGAAAGAAGGAACATTTTTGATGCAATGTTACATTCTTTTAACATTTGTACCGTTGTCATTTTTCCTACATTCACCATTTCTTGTATTGGTTTTTCGAAAAATCGAATGTTTGTCAAAAATTGCTCTCCCCCCCTCTCTCTCTCCCCCCCTCTCTCTCTCCCCCCCTCTCTCTCTCCCCCCCTCTCTCTCTCCCCCCCTCTCTCTCTCCCCCCCTCTCTCTCTCCCCCCTTCGCTCTCTCCCCCCTCTCTCTCTCCCCCCCTCTCTCTCTCCCCCCTTCGCTCTCCTCCCCCCTCTCTCCTCCCCCCTCTCTCCTCCCCCCTCTCTCTCTCCCCCCTCCATCTCTCCCCCCTCCATCTCTCCCCCCTCCCTCTCTCTCCCCTCTCTCTCCCCTCTCTCTCCCCTCTCTCTCCCCTCTCTCTCCCCTCTCTCTCCCCCCCTCCCTCTCTCCCCCCTCCCTCTCTCTCTCTTCCCCCCCCTCTCTCTTCCCCCCCCCTCTCTCCCCCTCCCCCTCTCTCCCCCTGATAAAGATGTATGTATTTATGTATATTTATTTATTTATTTTGCTCATTTCCTCTGCTGTCTACTTGCCTAATTGGCTGTATTGCATTTAGTTATGGTGTGGAGATACTAAGGGCAGTAAGTACTGTAGATGGTGATAGAGGTAAACCCAGGACAGCATGCTGACCTTTTCTGTTTTGATTAAATATTACTATGTACAAGGCTCGCATGTCTTGGTATTGCAGGGCTGTGTGCTTCTTTTCATGTATGTAATGTGGATAAACATTCATTGTCTCCAGTTCATTGATTGGCTTATTTTGCAGACCCTCAGAAGGAAGCGCCTTTTGACCTCCAGAAGAAGCCAACACCCTGTGAATCAGAGGTTGTCTTCTGGTCTTACAACATTTTCTTTGGTTCTTTGCAGACTTTCGCCACTTAATGCACTAAAGGAATGTAACTAAATGCACACTCCGTAACTTTACTGTCAAGGAATAACCAGTAGATCCACACGAATAATAATAAATAAAACAAACTTTGAAAAATTCTTAGTGGAAACAACTTGGAAATGCAGCGTTGTGTGTTCTAAAGAATGTTAAACCCGTTCGCTGCCAGAGCACTGCGCTGCCGTGTAACTGCACGATGCGCAGCAGAAAGTCTTGCTCTGTTTATTAATGGCTATTCGCTCAGGTGTGAGAACCGAACACGGAAGGAATAAAATGTGCATTCGATTTCTGGGCATCTGTTTTGCAAATGGGAGTTTCAAAGCTGCAGTCCCCCATTTATTTAGCATTTTATTTTACGGGATCCTCACTCTTGCCCTTTCCAGAGTGGTTTTTATTTAAATTTGGCGCTTCCTTCAGGAGATCCAATCGTTTGAAATATTAAGGGTCTGGTAGGTTAAAATGCAGCTCTCACTAGAGCCCAGTGCTGTCTAAAGATCACCATGATGGCCTCAAAATCTAAAAAGTGTCTTTTTTTATTTAATTTTTTTTTTTTGAACACTAGTAAAACTTTTATACATAACGTAGATCAGGAGGGGCTAATATCAGTCCCCAAGAGCTACTAACAGGTCTGTTTTTCAGGATATCCCTGCTTCAGCTCATTGAGCCACCTGTGCTGAAGCAGGGATATCCATAATACCGGGTCTATTGTTGGCCGTTGAAGATTGGGGTTGGCCTCCCCTGACAGATGTATAGAGCAGGGCATGCTTGGGCAAGATCCTAACATTGAGTTAATGTTAGGCCTCAGGCAGGGGTAGGGGTCTGTTTTAAGGTAACAGAATCTATAATTGTTATAATTGCTAAATCTGTTTACCTTATTATTAAAGGGAAGTATACATGAAGTATGCTGACCTCTTCACCTTTTTGTGTCAGGATGTGACAGTGTATTATTATATTGTATAGTTCTATGTCATGTTGTTGCTTTAAGCAAATAAACATTTGCAGTGCGTCACCCGTTCTTCACCATGTTAACATGGATCCCTACAAGCTTATGCCTGCTGGAATGGGACGTTTGGCTGCGTCCAAAATGCCGCAGCGATGTCCGACCCGCCAGGTCTGCTTCTCTGACAACTGCATGTTTAAATGTCCCGGGTGGGACGGCTACACTGCCTAATCAGGCCGCTCCGGCGCACCATCTTTAAATGCCCCGCGGGACACTTAAAGATGGTGCGTCGGAGCGTCCTGTCTTGGCAGTGTAGCGGTCCCACGCAGGACATTTAAACATGCGGTCGGACACAGGAGCGGACATTGCGGCGAAGTGACCCAGTGGCGTTCTGGTCACTGCCAAATGGCCTAGACCGTATGCCTGTGCATTTCACAGCTTTTCAGCACAGCCTGGGTTAGGCCTTGCTCCCGCTGCCTACTACAGCGTCCGCTGTGGCGGACGCTGCGCGCACGAGAGCCCTCCCCGCAATGGCGCCGGGCACGCTGCGAGGGGGGGCCGCAGCGCTCGCGCGAGAGCTACTCCTGCTCTCAATAGAATTGAGAGCAGGACTCGCGTCGAGCGATTAGGCACGCCCCCCGGCGGTTCAGCCAAAGAGGGTGAACCTGTCGGGTGACGTCATGGCCGCGCCCCCGTCACTCCTCCGCCACGCCCCCCCCCCCCCCCCCCCCGGTCTCTGCTCTTGCAGTGAGCTGCAGACCGGGGAATCGGCTGAACGCGCCGCCAAAAGCGCAGGCGCGCGTCACAGCGTCGTGACCGGAGCCTTAGCCTTAAGGAAGTGCATAGCCAGTAACCTACTCGCAGACAGCTGTTTCACCCTTTTGGGTCTAATCAGTGGGAGGTTGGTTATACTGACTTCCAAATTGAAGCCGGAAGTTGTTACAACCGGACACCAATTAAGTTATGGTGGGTAAAAAAGTGACAACCCTACAGTGTACAGGAAATAAAAATAACACGTGTGGGCACATTGACATATCGAGGGGGGGGATATGTATATATGTTCCGCAATGCAGAAGGAAGATCGAGCACATGTGGGGTTAACAATATAGTATTTTTATTGCAGTGTTGAGACGTTGGTCTTCATAAGGGTCCCAAAGGGGGGGTCCATCACTGCAATAAAAATACATCATTGTTAACCCCAAGTGTGCTGGATCTCCCTTCTGCGTTGCTGTACAGGCAGTCCTCGGTTATCCGACACAATGTGTTACTCAAAATGGCGTTGTAAAGCAAAACGTTGTAAAGCGAAACACGTTTTTCCATAGGAACACTGTTTAAATGAAAGGTTCCGTTCCTGAAGGCATTTTTAACACTAAAATACACCAAATATTTTACGCAGGCAATAAGATACGCAGCACACACATAAATTATATATAGTGTATATACTGTATTATATATAATATAATAAATAATATATTATATAGTATAATATAATATTATATAGTATAATATAATATTATATATACGCTCTTAAGACGCTTTGCAACGTTGTTTATGTGACTGTGTATACATATACACACATACACAACGTTGCAAAGCGTCGTAAGAGCGTTGGATAAGCCGTTTTGGCGTTGTAAAAATGAATATAGGTATGCGTTGGATAAGCCATTCGTTTTAAAGCGAAGCGTTGTAAAACGAGGACTGCCTGTACACACTCACATTTCCATGGCACCTTGGATGCAACTACGTTAAGGGATGCCTCTGCACGCCGACTTTTCTATATATCTATATATACTTTACCGATACCAATGTGTGCTTCTTTGTAAAACATCTTTACACCACACAGTGTTCTTATACAAAACATAGCTATAGCAATACAGGCAAAGTTTCTACCATGAAGGGTTTACAGTCTAAGGCTGGGGCCATGGTGCCGCAGACCGTGGGTAGGCGTCCGCACGCTGAGCGATCTGACTGCCTTAAGGCAGTGATCGCGGGCGGTCAGGAGAGGGCGCGTGTTGTGCAAGAAATCAGTTGAAACTGATTTCTTAACGCGACTGGCCGGTCACGTGAGCGGTTCGCCAAATGAGGGCAAACCAGCTCCGTGACGCCCCTAGACACGCCCCCCACGGCCCGTCCACCATGGCCAGGGAAAGCACCCGCTTCACGCGGGTCACTGCGCAGCCTCCGCACTATGCGGCACCATGGCCCCAGCCTAAGGCTAAGGTCCCGTTGCACGCGTCCGCACGGCTGGCTTGCTTGCCGGCGGCGCGTGCAACTCGCTGTACCGCGATCTGCGGTCTACAGGAAACTTCAGTAGTAGCGGGGGGCGTGGCCAAACGGGTCGGGGGGGTGCGGCCATGACGTGAGGGGGCGCGGCCATGACGTGGGGGGCCGGCGCGGGAGGTGGGCGGGAGTGGGAGGATTGACAGGGAGGGGGGGCGTGGCTTGAGCGGAGGGACCCGCTACTCTTCCCCCCCCTCCCTCCACGGGCTGCAGGTAAGTAAAAAAAAACACACACACGCAGGCACTCATACATACATACACACACACACAAACACAGACAGGCACTCACGCACTCATACACACACATACACACACATACACACACACATACACACACACACACATACACACACACACAGACAGGCACGCACGCACTCAGACACACACACAGACAGGCACTCACGCTGCTTTCACTCCACACTCCTCCCCGCTCCCCGAAGCCTCTCCTCCTCCCGCAGCCTCCCCTCCCCATTGGCTCACAGCCACACCACGTGACGCGTCGAAGCTAGGAAACACTATTCTGTGGTGTCTCCTAGCGGCTGACGCGCCACAGCGTGTAGTCAGCTGTGCCGCCAGGGGGGACCGGCTCGCGAGGATTCCCCTGCTGGTGGGGAACTCGCTACATTGCCGCCCGCGCCAACGAGCGCAGCGGGTCCCAGGCCTAAGTCAGAGGTTTGGTGCTGCGACCCCCTGCCTGCTCTCCCCAGTGCTTGCGCGCCCCCCCCCCCCCCCTTACATTTGTGCCGGCGCTGCGGGGTCATGTCATGTAACATGAAATGATTCCGCGTTGCCATTGCGACGTGTCACCCAAAGCCGGCTGATTCCAGGTAAGTGAGTTACAGAGGCCTCACACGGTCCCCCGGCATTTAATTCTCCCCCTCCCCCCCCCAAATATATCTCACGCACCCCTGGCCTAAGGTGTGGTGGGAGATGGAGGCATTGGGAATAAATGTAAATGCATTAGTGTTACAAATGTAACAGTGAAGGTAAAAGCATTGTGCGCGTGTGTTGTATATTCATTAGTTAATGCTTCAACACAGATGAGTATTTTCCCTGTGCTGCTGCAGGAGGAGAGGGAGCTTGGCAAGCGCTGAATGTAAGGGATAGTCTCCTAAACATGGGGGAAGTGAGTGGGGAGGATTCCGATGGAAATTAGGTTAATGGAGCAGAAAGGAAGACTGTCTCGAGCCAAGAGACGGGGATGGGCAAAGTGTATCAAGTTGGTGTTGCTGACGCAAAATTAAATGTCTATTCCTTATCATTTTTAATATCCTTTAAATAGAAATACCACCTGTGAGCACATTCACATGTCTCAGACAAATATGTAAACCTGCCTTTCCTCGTAATCTCGTGGCATACAATGCTTCCACTGCCGCCAGGGATTCTGGGTAATGACATGCAAATGAGACCTCAGTGTGTCACACTTTGCGTCTTATCCATTTTAACATCAACCGATGTTCGAAGCTTATACCTGCTGCATTAGGCCGTGCTTCTACCCAATGTGACCGGGCATGCGCCGCCAAAACAAATACATGTTATGCACTGAGTGCGTGTGACCGCAAAGCGCGCAAATTTCAAGAAGATCCAAGAAATTGATTTTCTGGAGCGACGGCCGCGTCACGACTGCATCACGTCAGCGGTTCAGCTAATGAGGGCGAACCCCTCGTGACGTTATGGCCACGCCTCCCGATGTCTCTTGCGTGCTGCGCAGGTTTCGGGCGTGCATATCGCCTTGAGGGAGCGCACGCGCCTTGCCGAGCTGGTATAGTCACAGCCTTACACAGCTTTTCAGCACAGTCTGGGCTAAAGCTGTGTGTGAGGAGGGTTACTGGCTATGCACCGCTTTAACCCTGGCTGTGCTGAAATGCTCTGTAATGCGGCAGCCATAAGCTTATAGGGTTCCATGTTTAAATAGATAAAAAGCAAAAGGTGAAACGGTGTGCTCATTTGCATGTCATTACCCAGACTCCCTGGCTGCAGAAAGCAATGCATGCTAGGAGATAATGGGGAAAGACGGGGTTTGTAGACCTGTCTGAGACATGCAAATGCACCCACCACAAGTGGTATTTTTATTTGCTGTACAGTAGTTTTTTTGTCCCTTTTTATTTAACTCACCATAACGTTTTTTTAATGTCCCATTCTATATACACATTCCGAGCACTGCCATTAACGCAGTGCTTCATCTTTGTTTGGTGCTTCATTGTGTAACTTTAACCGTAAAAAAAATGGCTGAAGCTTCAGCTCATCCTGCAGGATTTAATAAAGTAAGGATTCTGATCTGGGAGGTCAGGGACTGAATGTGGTCCCCAAAAAGATTGATACAACACAATGGATAGGTTCCGTGCAAAAGTGCCCCAATCCCAATGGGGTGAGCCACTCAGTTCAAATTATACAGGGCAGGAAAAATTCCCCATACCTGCACTGGTCCACTGCGGGACCAGGAAAGCTCACGACTGGCGCAGAACGTTTTTTTTTGAAGCAGAGTTGTCAATCCATTGCGCTTCTCAATGTCATAAAATATAGAATTAGCAATGTGAAGACAATCTGTGGTTACAGGAGAGCCTGTCGGCCAAGTCTTGGGTATTTGAGTCCCGCATACATTTTCGGTATTGGCCCATTCCAATTACATTTGTCATTCCTGGTTGGATCTCCAGCAAGAAATGTTCCCTGCCACTTGTACCAGAGATTCCCTGCAATGTGGTAAACATGATCCCAGTCTTATGTAGAGGACATTTGTACTTCAAACAAATCCATCCTTCTATAAACCGAAGTGCGGGATTACTTCCATTACAATGTTTTATTAATAGTAGCAGGGCCAGTCATAGGCTTTGTGGAGCCCATGGTGGCACGCTGACAGCAGGGCCCCTTCTGTGGTAAAAGTTAAAGGGACTTACCTTGAAGAGCGGGCCTCCGGCGGTGGCGTGGCAGCAAGCGTAACCAGCATGCAGTGAGTTAGAAGTGTGCTGTCCTGCCGATTTATGGCCAATTACAGGCGGAGCTAATGGGCTACCTCGCTGTTACGTGCGGCCAATGAAGCTGTCCATGTCCTGGGGTTGTTGGGTTCAGCAACACCAGTACTCATTCTCTAGTCTCTGGCACCTTTGCCGAAAGTGCCTTTTTAACCCTTTGCGTGCCCCATGATGTAGCCACCACGTTATGAGGTCTGGCACTCCAAGTTTCCCATGATGTAGTGTCTACACCAGGGGTGGCCAGCTCCGGTCCTCAAGGGCCACCAGCAGGTCAGTTTTCAGGATATCCCTGCTTCAGCACAGGTGCCTCAGTCAAAGCCTGAGCCACCTGTGCTGAAGCAAGGATATCCTGAAAACTGACCAGCTGGTGGCCCTTGAGGACTGGAATTGGCTACACCAAAAAGTAATATTGAGCGGCATTTTCACACAGCATACAAGTGATTATTTTTAATATTTTATTAATCAAGTGATTCGTGAATAATGAAATCTATCTATATCTTTGGGTGAATTTTGCTCAAAACCTCCGGTGAGGACTTGTTTCCAACAGCTCCCCTCTTCAGTCAACTCTCCACAAATTCCGGAAGGAGCAGGGGCACCCAAAATAAAGAGAATATATAGTGTGCACTGTTGCGACAAAGTGGTATGTTGATGGGATCTTGGCTCATATAGATTTTCTACTTGCAGGATATAGGCGCTATACATCTCTCCATCTGTGGCTTTTCAGCTCCTTCTTATGAAGATAAATGTAGAATATACTTCAGGTATATTCCACATTCTTCTTCATAAGAAGCTGCTGAAAAGCCACAGTTGGAGATGGACTCTATACATATCTACTCCTTGGCTACGCCATGGGCTTTTTGCCTGGTTACATGGGGATCTGTCTGGACGAAGTTCCTCTTGTGTAAGCCACATCCGTGCCGAAAAAAGCTCTGGCACTCTGGTGCCTCACCCCCTTGAGCACGCAAAGGGTTAATGCTTATAGGGGCAAACTGATGTGTTTTCGATGATACCTTCAAGTGGCAATGCAGTCTGCATTCTTTTTTTTTTTTTTCTTGTCATCGATCGGCGAAGATCCTGCGTCCCCCGGGATCACGCTATGGCCACCTATTCCAATAGAGGAAGTGCTGTGCCTTTCTAAATGGTAGCTATAGCAGCCCAAAGAAGTGTAATACATTAAAACTAATTTAACAAGGTGTACGGGGGGGAGGTTTAAAGAAATGCAGTATTATATATTACTACACAACTGAGTCATTGAAAAAACACCCGATTCTGAATGTATTGCTGCTTTAGTGTATGGGGGACATTGATGACACAGTCTGCTTGTTTCAATATGATTTTTTAACAATGTGCTTAAATAAGTACATCCATTAACCGAGAGCTGCAACTTTTATGAGAATAATGTAAATGTTACTGGGGAGATCGAAAAAACACTAGTGGAAGATGAAACTAAATCTGGCTGACAGAACTGGTAGGACATCTGGTAAAAACAATGTTTCACCCCCTGAGCCAGTGAGATCTAAAGACAAATCCATATGTTTTCACTTCTGCCAATTGTTATCTTCCACATTTCGGCCAGTATTGCATATGATGACGCTCACAAAAAGCGGCTGACTGGGCTTTTCTCTAAATACCCTTCCCTTTCCTGGCCCTGAGTTTGTGACACTTTCTTGCATAACTCTTTCCACAAAACACCCACTGGCCTAAAAACGTGCCAGGGATCTCTGCGGAAACAGACTTCTACAGAATAAACCGCTCATCCAGAACTGACCCCTTAACCCGAAACGATCTGTGAATCCTGGCATTATGGTATGATTGCTGTGATGGATTTCTGTGCATGAACTCCAGATACTGTGTATTCTGACGCAGCCTTGCCATTACCTCAAGATTCCTCTAACTCGGGGGTATCCAACTCCAGTCCCCACGGGCCACCCAACAGGTCAGGTTTTCAGGATATCCCTGCTTCAGCAGAGGTTGGTTCAATCAGTTGCTCAGTCAAAGACTGCACCACTGGTGCTGAAGCAGGGATATCCTGAAAACCTGACCTGTTGGTGGCCCTTGGGGACTGGAGTTGGCTACCCCTGATCTAACTACACTTGTGCCATTCTTCTAGGAAGATATCCAATTTCATCTTCTATTTCCATGCAATTACTGCTGCTTCTGGACGTAAACCATATTACTGTGAGCATTGTTACAATTCTGAATCTTTTTTTGTTGTGTATTTTATTTCTGTACTACCAACCACCACTTGTTTGTATAATCGGTAAATATAAATATTGTGTTTTAAATGTGTATGCCATCGGTAAGCGCAAACAAGCGTGGCTTATTTTATTTATTTCTTATAACGGGTATACAGTGACCATTTATTTCTGGTGTTACTCCGCAAACAAATTATTTTTGGGATCTGAGACGGGCACCGGGGTTAATAGTGGAAAATGTTATGGCATTTGAACGAGCTGCTGAAGTGTGTGTGTGTGTGTGTGTGTGTGTGTGTGTGTGTGTGTGTGTGTGTGTGTGTGTGTGAGAGAGACTTAACGACTGTAGCTAATCGGGAGGCTGAGCGAACAGACTGCCTTAAGGCAGTGTTCGCATCCATGCGGCGGGCGCGCGTTGCGCAAGTGATCAGTTCAAACTGATTTTTTGGAGCAACAGATGGTCACGAGCAGTTCGCCCAATGAGGGTGAACCAGCTTTGTGACACCCCTAGGCCCCCCATGGCCAGGTAAGCGCCCGCTCACTGACCAGCCTCCGCACGGGAGAAGGCTCCATGGCTCCAGCCTAAGTCTCCTAACAAACCACTTACCTCGATTTTTCCTTTCCTATTGTATGATATTGTTTGCATATATTGTATTATTCCTTGTACTGTCTGCTTGGTAAAGTGCTCAGTACTTGTGGGAGCTATTAATGATATACATATATACAGGCTTATTTAGCTAGCATCCCTTAACACAGGGGTGTGTGCAAGATTTTTCTGGGGAGGGCTTTGTGGTTGCAGAGGCCCCGCGCTCTTCCCTAGGGCATTTAAATGCCGGGGGACTGCGCGAGGCCTCTGCAACCTCAATTTACCGAGATTCAGCCGGCTTCTGGATGCGTCTCCATGGCAACGTCACACAAGCCCGCAACGTCATTTGACGCTGCACTAAGGAAAGGGCGTGAGGGGGCGCAAGCGCCGGGGGAGACAAGGCAGGGGGCGCAGCAACAAAAGTTTGTGCACCCCTGCCTTAACACACATGAACTCTATCATCAACAGTTGGTTTAGAAGTGGAACAATTCAAAGGTATTTTAGACATTCAAGCAGAACATACACACACATTAATGATATGCTATGAAATGTGTATATGCCTGTGCTATATTATATTTATCTACTGTATTTATGAGTTCATTTCCTGCTGGTCACATCCTGCAAAATTGTATAAAGCATATTCTTATAAAACTTCTATCCCAACTACTGAAGCTAGTTCTCTGTGAGAGTGAGTGACCGTTGGTTTACATTTATATTCAAACGATTGGGATCTTACGAACACCAGCCAATTTTGGTGGGAACCAGTGTCCAGGGGATGCTAACTCCAGTCCTCAAGGGGTCAGGTTTTCAGGATATCCCTGCTTCAGCACAGGTGGTTCAATCAGAGGCTCAGTGGAAGCCTCTGAGCCACATGTGCTGAAGCAGGGACAGATTGGGCCGCCTGTGCTAAAGCAGGGATATCCTGAAAACCTGACCTGTTGGTGGCTGTTGAGGACTGGAGTTGGCCACCCCTGAATTTTAATCACTTCGTGGCAAGGGTTTCATTTTCACACAACACACTTAGGCCGCGATTATAGTGTGCGTGGCGTGAACAAAATACACTACCTCGATCAGAGGAAGCGCGACGTCGCGGCAGGATTTTGAAGAGCCGAAAACTTTCGTTTTTTCACGACGGCTGCATCACGCGATTGGCTGAAACAATGAGGGCGAACCAGCCTGGTGACGTCATGGCCACGCCTCCCTGTCTGAGTACACACACTGCTCGGGCTCCATGCGCTCTGTCGCACGCGCGTCTGCACTATAAACGCGGCCTAACTTACCCTGTCTGGGACAATCTAGAAACCGATCATATCTTGCACAGTTCTTCAGTGTTTGTTATTGTTTGATATATATATATATATATATATATATATATATATATATATATATATATATATATATATATATATATATATATATATATATATATATATATATATATATATATATATATATATATATATATATATATATAGGGAACCATGTTAAAAATGGTTTTTGAGGCAAAAAGTGACACTGTGCTCATTTGCATGTCATTTCCCAGAATCCCTTGCTGCAGTGGAAGTGCTGTATGCTGGGTGATGATGGGGAAAGGCGGGGTTGCAGACCTGCCTAAGACATGCAGATGAGCATACAGTTGTATTTATATATATATCTATATAGCTATATATTTATATAGCTATATATCTCCAACGTATTCCATAGTGTAGTACCATGTAGCGGTACGGTCAAGAACCAAACCTAAAATACATACAACTTGAAATATAATGAAACGATAGGTAAGAGGTCCATGCTTAGACTCTTACAATGCAGTCTCCATAGCTTCCAGCATGGAAATCAGCTTGAAGGACAAAGAATGTGTTAAGTCTGGGTGAAAGATTTTCAATAAAATGAGTATGTATAGCCTTATTTATATAGCGCTATCCATGTACATAGTGCTTCACAGCAGTAATGCATGTGACGTAGGAATAAGTGCTTTAGGCAAAGGAGTCCCTGCCCCGAAGAGCTTACAATCCAAGTGGATCAAAATGAAACGTGTCTTGAAAAGTTGGTTCTATTTTTTTTTCTTCTTTGTCTTTTCTGTTTAATTCTGTATAATTTTTATTGAGAAATCCCCTTTTTATTTTGGATTATTAATTTTGGGAAAAATCTTGGGTTGAGACTTCTTGAAAATGTCAGCCATGGTGAATGCTGGAAGTGCTGCTCTAAAGCCCAACGATTATTAGTAAAGATTCGGTTGTTCTTTTCCTTAGATGTCTGGGTCAAACTGTTCCCTCTGAATCATGATAAAACTAGTGGAGGTGTTTTTAGCCAAACTGTGCCACACCATGTATCCCTTTATCACTGGCTCTTCTTGCACTGATGAGGTCAACGGTCCACATAGCATTTATAAATTGGTATTATAAATGTTCTAATTGGAGGATTAATTGCTACATAGGACGTCCCAATAAAGTGAATGGAGTGCTCTCCTCTTATCGGTAGCTTGGTGTATCTTGCTGTGTGGAATTGCACCTTCACGTGAAGCGGATAAACGCGCACTCTAAATACAGTATGTGTGCCCTTTCATTGGCTGGTCCGGGGCTAACATGAGGGTGTGAAATGTTTTCACTGCATTCTGAAGCCGACCCAGTGAAGACGCACCAGCTGTGTTTACCCTGGGAGTTTTGGCCCATGTAGACTGTCCTTTTTATTTTTTATTACTCTTGGGAACAGTTATCTAGAGATACAGTGGTCAGCGTGTAGGCAGTTGGGTTTGAGAAGCTCGCAACAGCTGTTCTTTTCCTAATTTGTAGATTGAATATTGATGCAGTGTTGCATGGTTCAGGACACTAGAGTTGCTATTAGTGCACACAGACTAAGATTGTTGAAGTACCAATCCGCCCCTCCTCCCTTTTTTTATTTTATACCTTTTTTTTATATGAACTACTGTAGCACACAAGGCTCCAGACACCCTTCCCCCATGCTGAGATATTTAACTTTTTATTTTTGCCGGTAGTTGCACGGAAAAACATTAGCAGTGGAGTCGTCCAATCTGAAGCAGCAGTGTCATCTCGCAATGATCTCATGGCTTTCAGTCGGCCAGTGAGACTGACCCCAGTGCCATGTTGTTTCTCCTGGACATGAATTTGTGGGAAGAGAATCTCAGGAACCTGGGGGTTCCCTGTAGCTTGGGCTGCTGGTTTAAGGAAGTCACCAGTGACCATCAAACAATTTACCTGGGAGAATGTGGATTAAAAAAATAGACAGGTGTGGTTAATGTTTATGGATCTCTAGATTGATCTAAGATTCAATTTTATTTAAAGTATCAAAGTAAAGAAGACAATCATAAGGTGTCCTAAGGACGTCTATAAATTATATTGGGGACTAGCATTCGTCACTGGTCAATGGGGAAGAAAGGACTGACATAGACAGAGGATGAGACACGCACTCAATATCAATGGTAATAGAGGTGGGGTACTTAGCTGCCGGTGCGCTGGTCCTGGGGAGCTCCTGTAGTCCCAAATGTTCCAGTACAAAGAAGAAGAAGCAGGCACACGGTCTTACTCAAAAGGAGGTTTAATATGCCATAAAGTCCAACGTGAAGAAAGGACTGACCCCATCATAACTGCCCACCCTAATCACCCCAACACCACTCCCTACCTGCTCCTTTAGATCTGCGGGGTCTAGTGGGGGTGGGAGGGACTCACTTTTCCGCCCCCTGCTGTCTCGGATCTCCTCTGTCTGGATGGTCATGTCACCTTGGGGCATATGTATCGAGGGAAAAGTGATGCAATTATGGGAGAAATGCCGATATAATTATGAGACAGAAGTAAACCTGGTTTAAATGAGTTTGTTTGAGGTTTGCAATCGCACTATACTTTTAGTAAGCTGTTAACTGTATTTTATTTAATTAAAATTACATCTTGACACGTTTTGTTTTAACATGTGCCCAAACACACTGAAAACATGGTTTATGAACATTGTTTCGGCAGTATTAAAGGATATTTTAGGGCAGGGAAGCGCAATCTTTTCCCCCTGTGCACCCCTGTCTGCTCTCCCCCCCCCTGCTCGTGCACCCTCTCTTACCTTGTCTCCAGTGGCAAATTATGCCGCGGGGTCATGTCGCATTGCCATGGCGACGCGCCATCGAAGACAAGGTAAGAAAACTCGGAGACCCTGCGCGGTCCCCCAGCATTTAATTTATATTCTTTGGGGAAGAGCTCGGGTCCTCTGTAAGCGCCGTGCCCCCCAGTTTGAGCACCCCTGCTTTATGGTGCAAAATAGCAGTCTGCCATCTACCTATGCAAGGCCAGCTATTGTCACTTGGCTGGACATAACTGAGAGGTAACAAGTCTGCTTAAAAAGCTGCTCAGGGTTTATTTATAAAATGTTTTACCAGGGTTGGGGTTCATGTTGGATTCAACAGCATTGCTACTCGTTCTTCAGTTCCCATAAGGGCAAAATGATCTGTGTTGGGTGATACTTTTATTTTACTTTAAAGTGAATGGGGAAAACTGATCACACGTTAATTGTTCCATGATGAAAGGAGCTGTCCCGTACGGCACCCCTGTAAGCACGTGACCTGCATATGGGACAAGGGCTAATGCACAGCTCTCTAGCTGACCCACTTTTCACCTTCTGCAAACGTCCCTCAAATGAACAATATCGCCCCTCAATTCGTCCCAAAATACCATCTGTCAAGAACAGCACACTTGTGAGCATGTGACTTATATGCAACCAGGGTTAATGCACATAGCTCAACTCGCCTTTCTCCTTTGTAAGGTACTTCAAATGAGTTAATATTTACCCTTCCTCGGTTGCAATCTATCGATCCACTGCCACAACCAAAAGAAATAACAAATATATAATTTGCAGAGTCTACTTAAAGAAAAACTGTGCACTTAACACACATCTGTTATAGCAAAATGTGTCCGAAAATGTAATTTACTCTCCACAACGAGTGCAACAGTATAATGAGAGCCCAAAGTATTACTTATTAAAGGTTCACTTTAATATACAGAAAGACAGTACTTAAGTTACAGAAAAAATATTATTACAAGAGCATACACTTACAATAAATGCAGGCAATTTCTTAATATAAAGATAAACATTCAAGAATCCCTATACGCTGCCACATGTCATAGGTTCTTCCCAGAGAGGTCACTGGCGTAGAAAAGATGAGATCTCGCGTGTCTGATCCCAAAATACACCTCAGTTGAATTCTGATTTTCATAACCCTTTGGTAAAACCTATATACCCTTCTCCCATTTAAACCAACATTATCTCACCCATATCATCTATCCAGACACTGACATTTTTGCGCCTTAAAAGAAAAAAAAAACCTTTCCTGATTGACTTAGTTTGACTCCATATATAAAAGACTTCATAACTTTATTTCCATAATAAATAGACAAATGCCATCTTCACTGTTATCTGTGTAGTTAACATTCACGTTTCAACATAAAATATGATCACATAACGTCTATTTTTGAAGGAGAAACAGATATGTCTTTGGCACCTCTTAATCATGAAATGTTTGGCATCATTTGATTCGTCTAATCACAGCAGTTAAGAATATCTGTTGTTGCAAATTGTTGTAAAGCCCATTGCATCGTCATATTTAATAAAGCCGTCAAACTAACCTGTTCGCCACCTCTGTGATGCACAGGGGATATTTCAAGAATGTGTTTTTGTTAAGGCTGAAAGCCCATTATCTGGTTATCGTCTAATGACTTCCAGACTAGACAGTTTGTCCCTTTTGTGGGCCATCAGTGATCAGCCCCAGGTTAAGCACCCTTTCGAAATCAACATAGAAACAGGAAGGGTCTTGACCTTTCATAAAAACAATCCTTGTATTTTTATTGGCAATTTGTAACCAACATTGACCCCTTGTGTGCCAGATTGATTAAAATATCCAATATCTTCAGCCCTATTCATTACAGGAGCATTCCGTGTAGTTCGGACGCAGCGGGTCCCTGAGGTGGAACTGCGTTAACATCAGCTATGGGGATCCCCTGCTTCCCAAGGTATGGATCTCTGAAGGTGCTGCCAGTATCTCCATGGAGATTTTATTTTAAATCTCAATATTCACCCTTGAGGGGGATCATGTTGGGGAGACCTACAAAGGTATATTTCTCAGGAAGCAGGACATCCCCAGAGCTGAAATTAATGAGGTTCAGCTCCTGAAACCCTCTGCTTCCCACCAAATTCGGGAGATCGGAAGGGGGGGGGGGGGAGGGTTATAATGACAAGCCCTGGTACTCCTGGACTGGAGCAGTATGGGTATGGCTGCGTTAACTCACTTAAAAAACCTTGCCTCTGCTATTCTTTGTCACGATTAGCCCAGATTTCTGTCCCACATTCTAGTAGACGGTGTATGGTTAAACTTTAATGAACTTCGTAGCAAAGTCTTATATGTTTCTAAAGTGTCGGTGCAATCCAAAAAGATCAATTTTTTAGTTACTATTTTGTGATAACCCTGATGAGGTTGTGACAGTACCTAGATCATAGGAGCTGACTCACCAAGGTGAACTCACCGATGTGAAATACATTTGAAGCCTTTTCTTTGTCAATGCCACTCCCCCCCCCCCACCTAATTAATATTATGGGAGACATTGTTGAAGCAGCAATGTACACTAAATCCTTTAATGTGTAGTGAGATGTACATGTTCACAGGGCTGCCGTATCGTTATGTAGTTACACCATACATCTCTACACTTTGGAAGCGAAGTGTTTGTTTTCAGAGGAGATCAGATAGGGCTTTATAAACACTTGGCTGCCACAAAGTTTCCCCTCACAGAACAGGTTACCAACCTGCATTTCTTTCAAAAGGGACTTGCGGGAAACTTCTGTGCACCACTGCTCTCTGATTGTATATAAAGCAGACACTGCGGTCTGTTTTCAGAGGTTCTTCCCACACTTGACCTGAGTGATTACCAAAATATGAACCCCTGCTAATTGCTCTAGAGGATGCATACATGGTTCCACCCATTTGCCACTTGGAGCAGCAAAACCCCCCTACTGGCTTATTAATTTTACCCTATTTTTTTTATTTAGTTTTTTTACAGGATGGAATTCTCTGGAGCTGAACCATGCTCTGGGTTACTGCCCAGTTCCCGAGATATTTACTTAGCTATCCAATAGGAAGCTGGTAAGTAACACACAATTCCTGCAAGTTGGATAGCTATTTAAATACCCTTTAAAAACAGGAGATAATACTGGTAACTTCACCAGTAAGTGTTTTGGGAATCAGCGAGTCACTGGAGATGAATATAGGCGGTTCAGCTCTGGAGATTCATCACATCCATCAGGGATTGCTGCTTTTAAGTAACTGACACATTTATGGCTATGTGAATTTATTAAAAACCGTAAAGCTGTAGTTTTTTGACTGTTTGTGATTATTCATTCACATACCATATAGATGTGGAACTCACATTTGCTGAGAATCAGCGGCGGCTGCAAGGATGGGCAGCAGGGACTTTCATGCTCAAAGGTCCTCGTTGGAGGTCGAAGCGCTTTCCCTCCTGTATTAAACACACACGCCATGTAATGCACAGAATCTGTGCCTGTCATTCCCAAAAATGATAGTTTCTCATTCCAAGTATGTGTATAATCAAATAATATTTGGGGGAAACACTTGGAGACAAAGGTTGACTATGGAGTGTGCTTTGCCCTGACTGATTGGCACTACAAACCGCAGCATTGGATTGTTAGAGGCCCTGACGGGTTTAATCACCCACACACAGTTGCCAATGTGTAAAACACGGAAGGAGGGCTGACCACTTGTTAAACAGAAATGCACAAAACTAGATGTTGCATTTGTTGTGTGCTAGACACCATAGACACTGCATCCTGATCAGTGGGGAGAATAAGTAAGTGGTGTTTGTATTCGCTTCTGTTTCTCAAGAGAAAAAAAGCTGCTGACTGGGAACTATTCAATAATTGAACAGGAGGGCATCAATGCGGTCATTACAGCGCAAACCTGTTCTTCACAGAAAGAGCGATGAGAATTCCCCGGTCTACTTTTTGTATGTAAAATAATTAACACAAACGCAAGTGTCTCGTATGTACACGCCTTGCATCCCCTCAATCAACGGAAGGACTTCTATTGAGGTTGTGTGGAAAGAGCCCGTAAAGTCTGACCATCCTATGCTGGGTCTGTTGTAATTAGGCTGTGTTTTCATTTGAATGGAACAAAGATTGGGCTCAAAACATTGAAAGAGAAAGTTGGCACATACCTCCTAAAACAGCTCGGCCACCCTGTATAGTACTAGGAAAAATAGCAAAAATCCGAAGACGGCCCTCATCAATACTTCTCGCGGTGTGTTCATCCTCACAAGGGGAAGGCAGGACATCCAAGCTTGGGGTAAGTCTTGTGCCCTTTTAGTTGCAAGCAAACAAATGCAATGTTTCTGACCTTCATTGGGCTTTCGTCGGGCAAGTTTGAGTGCACATGGTTTTGAACGAGGTGCACAGATTGAGATGGCATTGATAATGGTAAATTCTGGATCCCATTTCTAAAATGGTAAAATTCCCCGCTGTCTTGGGATTTTGCTTGTCTGAGCAGACATATTACAGAGAGGCTTGCAGAAGACCGTAAGATTTTTTATGAAATGGGTCATATTGTCTGAGCTGTGGTAGCCAAAAATAAGGGACTGGATCAGGGTTCTCAAGACCCCCCCGCCCCCAAACAGGGCAGGTCTTAAGGATATCCTAGTCGAAGACTGAGCCAGTGATTGAGCTACCTGTGCTGTTGCTGAGCTATCTGTGCTGTTGCTGGGATATCCTAGTCGAAGACTGAGCCAGTGATTGAGCTACCTGTGCTGTTGCTGAGCTACCTGTGCTGTTGCTGGGATATCCTAGTCGAAGACTGAGCCAGTGATTGAGCTACCTGTGCTGTTGCTGAGCTACCTGTGCTGTTGCTGGGATATCCTTGAAACCTGACTTGTGCGGGGGGAGAGAGATTCAAATTTTGCCTCCATAGGCACTTACCCCAGCGGCCTCCTCTTGCAGCATCCCAATATCATGTGACAACGCCTTTCCATGACAACGGGACGCCATGTGATGTCACGTTGTCATAGCAACGCAAAGCTGCAGGAGTTGGTAAGAGTCCTTTACAGAGGCCCCATGCTCCGCAGGCAGTCAGTGTCATTGTTAAAGGGAAGAGTGGGGCCTCTGTAACCGCAGCACTGGCCTCCCTGACATGTGCTGCTCTAGGCCCGGGCCTAGTAGGCCTATGCCTAATTACTGGCCTAGTTGAGAACCCCTGGATTATATTCCTAGTATGATATTGAAATTGTGCATTCTTTCTGGCTTCTGATGGGGTTGAAGGCTTCTGGGACCAGCAAACTAATGCCTGTGACATGTTCTAATTATTACATCTGGGCTGCTGATTCTATTTCAACCCCCCACCCCACTTCCCCCCCCATTTTTTTCCCCCTCCAAAAACCTGTTATGACACCTAAAATTATTATTATTATTCTATAATTTTTACAGTTGATTTCACATGAGCAGAGACTTGGGAGGGGTTTGCATTCCTGTGACTGCTCCCTTTTGTAGGGTGCACTATGGGTTCAGCAAATGCTTGTACAGCCAGAGCCTCTGTTGGATCTTTACAAGGGACTGGGTGGGATAAGGGTAAAGAAAACACTTGATTGACAAACGCTCTCCCCCGCCCCCCAATCAGATGCCCCTAGGAAATTCATCTGGTAATTTCCCATCACCACCCTACAAAATATTTTCTATTGGCTTAATAGATTTATTTACGAAAGCCAATTAAACTGGTACATTATTTGCAAAAGATTATTTTATGGCTGGCTAAGCTACCCTGTGCATTAATGCCACATTTAAACAAAATTCCCTGTAATGTGGCAGGACTTTTTTTTATTTTTTTTTAACATGTTTTGTTTGGAAATATACGTTTTTGTTATGTTTTACATGTGTTGGCCAAAACCCTTACTAATTAGAAGAAAATATGTCAATGAATGACATTTGTCACATTGGATGTGAATTGGGGATTCTTTGTTTCCTGTTATCACTTTGGAAATGGTCATTGTCAACTGCCCCCTTGTAAACACTGGAATGTAGCCAAAATTCAAGTCTCTGAAGTACAGGAGGACAAAACCGTGTTGGTTATCATTTGTAGCTTTGTGCCGACATGATTTGTTTGTGCGAGTGTGCGCATATTGTACACATACATGGTGCTGGCATTGCAGCTTTCCTCCATGGTAATATAGCTTTTGTATGGCATTACAAACAGTGAGCGCTGTGTGGGACCTTTCTCATGCAAATAACAGTTAACACTGACCTTTGCCCCCCCCCCCCCAAACTTTAGTGAAAACGTTCTTCCCAGATACCACATGGTTTTACCTTCTCCCTAGCAACTGCTTTGCCATAAGTTACTGTTCCCCTCTTGTGTTGATTCATTCTCTAGCCTCTCTTTTTGCCTCTGAATGTCACTTTGCCCTTTTTGCCCCTTTTTGCACACATCAGTCCAGCGTTGCCGATATATTAACCTTACACCATTGAGAGCCAGCCATCCGATGTAGAATAATGGATCTCGGTTTTATGTTTCACTGACTTTACTCCTGGCATGTAATAGGCATCGAGTATAATGAAGTTGGCACTCGTGTGGTCGTGTGAAAAGGTATCAAAAGATTTATTGGTAGTTGCTTTGACATTTTGGTAAGCGGACTACATCTTTGATCAACTACCAATAAATCTTTTGATACCTTTTCACAAGACCACACGAGTGCCAACTTTGTTACACTCTTGGACTGACGTGGGATCCACTTCATTGCGGGACCACTTCTGCTGAGCAGCGGTGGCAAATATTACGGTTATCGTGAGTGCACCACATTTTTTAAATGTAATTCGCCTATACATGTAGGGTATATACCATGTGATGGGCAGTCTTACAAACATTTGAATTGCTGCCGTTCTAAAGTTTGCCTTCAAACAACACGTTTTTAATTCAAAGTGTCTCGGCAGCAGTGCTAGCAAAAACACCAGATATAACCCTTGCAGAGCGTGCTTATGTAATACGATTTCTGGTCATTGAGACTCCATTCATATAATAATCTGTCTGTTTTTAATTTTCTGAGATCATGTTCCCTTGCTGCTTTCCACTTCCGTTGATTCAAGATGACATCAGTCACTAATATGTCAATAGCTTCCCTTACACACAAATACCAAGTATGTGTTGGATACCAAAAAAGGATCGGAATAACACTGGGGTTTAAAAGTTCAAAACTGATTTAGCGAGTACAGATGCGTTGTTGGATTTATCTGTACAGGGGTGAAGTGGCAGGACTAAGCCGCTCCCTTTCAAAAACAAACAAACCAAAAAAAAAGATTCACCAGACCGAATGCCCTGAAGAGAACTGTGTGGCTTCACACCATAGTTTAAGCATCGTAGTTAACAAACGTTTCATTTTTTGGTTTCGTTTCAGGCACCTACTAGTGAGCTAAGAGGGACTCAACCATGGCTCAATTTGCGACGCCATTTGGGGGTAAGTGTGTACATCATGGAGAAGTTGGCTAATTGGAAATAAAGTTCTTGGTCAACAAATTGGGTTTGTATCAGAATCACAAACGTCTGCAAATACAAATGAACGTTGTTTTTCTGAAGTGTCAAAGCTAGTTTGGCGATGGCATTCTGTAAAACGCCTAGATCACGTTCTTCACAAAGGCACGGTGTATCAATAGGGATCTCCCTGCAGGGCATATACTGTGCACACGTGTTGGGGAGTGAGGTTAACGATACAGTCTGGATTAGAGGAGATTGCTCCGAACTATTTTCTGCCTCGATCAGCCTTGGGCATTGGTCTTTCCTTCCCTGCACGCTTTGGCTCTTTATAGAGTTCCCTTACAAGTAATTAAGTAGTAAAGGATTGCAGCATATTGCCAGGTAAGAGAAAATGTTAGTGCTATAAATACCTTCTAAAGTCTGTCCCCTCTCATGCCCACCAGAACTGTAACCAACAAAGTAAGTATAAAAAATGCAGGACACCGTAACAAAAGTGAGCAAAAAGAACTATAAAAATGGATTTGAAGAATGTGAACAGCTGCTTATACTATGTTTTGATTTGAGGCAACAGCCCTATAGCTAGAAATATGCCAATAGGGCATTATCACAGGAATTGTAGTTTTATCAGGCCACAATGCGTTCTAAACGGGTGCTTTGTGCCCTGTCAAGTGCTGGATTGGTACCTGTTGGGTCAATTATTTGCTGTATAAGATAGCATTTCCAGAATACTTTCTGAGCATTAATGCTGGGTTGTGTGGCTCAGGAAGTGGAAGATTTGGTTCAGGAATGTGGCAGGAGGCCAGTTGGGTGTGTTGGTTTGCTCAATACAAATATTGAAGTGTGACCTTGTTGCATGTGAGCTTTCAAAACGGAAGGCTTTCCAGGTTACATTTATGGGCAATTATCGTATTCACAGAGAATAATGAATATTTTCAGAGCTGACATTTCTTTAGTGTATGTCATGTACCTGTAATGATCCTTCTAAGTTGTTTCTTTTGTCGTCTTTCCATAGGGAATTTGGAAATCTGGGCCGTAACTGTGGAGGAAAGAACCAAACATGACCAGCAGTTCCACAGTCTCAAGCCAACAGCTGGGTTTATCACTGGTAATGTACTTTAACAAACTGTTCTGCAGTTCCCTCAGCCATAAATATGTGAGCTAAGTTATTAGTGTTGTGTATTTTCATGGACTCTGCTCTGATCACTGTAGATTCCTATGATGTAGCTGGGATATGCTGTGACGTTATGCTGTGATATCAAAGTTCTCAGTGACTAGATCACATCTATGGCCAGGCAAAGATATGATAGGAAGGCATCATAGGTTTACTTATAGACAGAATAACATAAAAACAAAGTAAACTATAAAACATGACTTTATCCGCAATGATGCACATGTTACAGAAGGAAACAGAGAACCTAAAAATCTCAAAACCCCAAAAAAACAGTTTGTGTAACTTTGTTACTTTCTGGAACATTTCAATGTAAAATTTGTTTAGACATTTAACACATAACATGTTGTCAGTTTTTCCAAACATCCACCGCTGGTATATCCGATACCCAAATAAGAATACCAATACTCCTCCAACCTTCTATGTACTTTACACAGTTGCCTTTTAGCAAACGGTCGTGACCACATTTCCCTTCCCTCCTTGGAGAGTTTTCAGGCGCTTTCAGTTAATTCACTAGACTGAGCTAGGTTTCGGAAACAAGGCTGATATTGTGTTTCGGTGCACATTAATATATACTTAAACACATCATGTTTGAGACATCCGTTCAATACTGTTTTAACATGCGAGGTTTTTTTGTGACTTGATTGACTTTCAGAAAGCTTAAACCATTGAGTGCTGCATGGTTAATGCTGCAGTGCTCTGTGGGGAAGGAATTGTAACCTCCTGGTGCAGAAAATGAAAATGTTTTATATACGGTTGGAGAGCACACTGATGTAATCTTGCTGTATTTTGGAAAACTTTTTTTTATCGGATACTTTATCGTAAAAGCACAATCAGATGTAGGCAGCTAAGAAATGGCTGCCATGCAGCAACGTGGGTGTGCAAGCCGAGAATTGTGAATCAGTCGCCTGTCCTTTCCTTCCGTCTGTTAATGGGATCTGCGCATGCTAATCTGACCCGGGATCAGATTAATGTAGTAAATGCCAGCACTACTTCCGAGCGTGGTCTGTACCACATTCCTTGTGTAACTCACTTGCGCAAGTTCATGCTGAGCACATGGATTGTAATTTGGTTAGTATACCAATTACACTGTCACAGATTACAGGCCTATGCTACTTTCTCCCTCTGTTATATCATGTGGAATATTTGTATTATCTTTCCTGCAAAATGTAATTATGGTCGCACAAATAAACCTTAATGAAGTTGGAGAAATATGAATGCATTCTTCTAGTAATATGGTTGTACATATTACATTGTTTTGTTTCTTCAGAGATACTCTTAGGCTGAGTCCATAGAAGGACCGACAGCGCTGAGCCGTGCGGACGCTCCGCGATGAGCCCCGTCATCCTCAATGAGGATGTCTTGAGAGGGGGCTCCCGCGAGCGTCCGCAGGCGTGCTGAGGCGCAGAGATTTTCAGCCGACTTCAGAAATTGTATCTGAGCGCGCTGTCGGCTGAAAACCTCCAATCACAGCGAAGCAGCGGCGTGACGTTGACGTCGGTGCTTCACGGGCTATTGGCCTCATGGTGTCAGTGCTCCGCCTCCCAATCGCGCACGCTGGCTCGCCTGCAAGTCCATACAATCGCTCCTGATTGAGCAGGCGAGCCTCAGCATTAGCGTGGAGGAGCGCTGTCGGTGCTACTATGGACGCAGCCTTACACATTTATGAAGGGTTAACGTGTAACAAAAGAAAATGGCGATATTTTATATATTTGTAAATGGCCTGGTTTCTTTTTTTTTTTTTCGTGCCCAAACGTATCCCCTAGTTTAAGTTTCTTTCGGAAAGTCTTTAAGGTGAGAGAAGTGCTGATATGCTGTTGAAATGATATCAGCAATAAGATGCATTTCTGTTAGAGGGACATAAAGGGGCTTCGTCCCACTTATATTCAATTTTAATACCTGCTGGTGTGTGTTTCTCTGTCTAGAATCTTCAGAATTAAGCTTTTCAAGAGTTCTCCTCTCTTCCTCAGGTCCGCGATACTGATTTACTGAGATTACATGATCTTAACACAGATGTAATAACAGAAAAACAAGATAATCTAAGGCAGATGATGCAGAGAAGGAATAAACAGACAGGGCAATAAATGGATGAAAGGGACAGTGAGACACGGGACCATACATCCATCAGCAGACAATACATCTGCATCATCTGCCTGAGATGGTTATCTTGTTTTTCTGTTATTACATCTGTGTTAAGCTCCTGGAATCTCTGTAAATCAGTATTGCAGACCGGAGGAAGAGAGGAGAACTCTTGAAAGCTTGTCTTATAATAGCTATTGTTAGTCCAAATAAAAAAGGTATCGCCTAATACTGAAATACTCATAGAATCTTCAGATACATTCAGTTACTATTTTGTTCTTTCTTTTTAGGTAATTTTAGTTGGATACATAATGTTAGACTGAGTTTCACAGGACACAATGAAAACATATGTATTTTACACTGGCACACCCTGTTACTTGGGACTGTCTGTTTAAGTAGATCAGTATCACTCAGACGTGTCCTTATTGTAGGGCTGACTCTTGTTTTATTTCCCCCTTCCATTTACAGGTGACCAAGCTAGGAATTTTTTCCTTCAATCTGGATTACCCCAGCCCGTTTTAGCACAGATCTGGTAAGTATGGAAAACGTGTGGAATACAAACACCTTTAGTGCCGGGGGAGGGGAGGGAGAAACTGTAGTCCCCTACAGCACCAGAAGGGTTCAAATTAGATTTAAGAGTGTGTACCTACTATGGGAACTATTTGCCACTTGGGCTCTGGTTTTCCATTCCCCATAGGGCAGCAGATCACTGGTAATGTAGACTCTATTTGACCCTTAAGGGTATGATATCACTGAGGCTTGTGTGGGACTTTATATTACCTCTGCATCCCACAGCCGCCCCCTGTGAAGTGGGTTAGTGACTCTCATTGTTTCATTTACCTATTTTCTGCCTTTTGCTCGGTCGCAATGTGGTTCTTTTTAACCTTGATTTGCAGCGGACTGTGGGATACCTTTTGATAGACGCACAATTACGAACACTTCTTGCCAAGAACTCCCTAGTAGGTCCAGGTTGTTCAAAATCTCCAGAACTGACCGGGCTTCTAGAAATTAGCACAATTGTATTTTCCTCTGTACCTATCAGGGGCATCGAACTGAAAGGGGTTTAAAAAAATAAAAATAAATAAACTTCAAGTTCTAGCCACTCGGTTCTGTTATCCCCTGGATTTTAACAAATGCTTTGAGTACGAAAACATTCAAAAAATGAATTGCAGTACCCCTCTGGCAGCAAAAGGGTGAAAAGTGCTCAATATGATCCCTCTCCAGCAGCAAACAGGCTTAAAGAAGCAATCCAGGCAGTATCATGTGTGTTTTTTTTTTTATTTATTTTTTTAAATTCAACTCAATGCCATTTTTAATGCATTTTAATATACTGAGCCTCTATTGATTTCTATAGCAGGCTTTAGCACACTTCTCCAGCAGTGCAAAATAGGTGTAACATTTGTGGTTTTCACTTGTTGCCAGTATTCCCAGCTACAAACTCTAATAATAGATAATGTTACCGTAGTAGTATAAGAATACATTGTAGCTGCTGAGTTAGGCTTTGCCTATAGTGCCGCTGATGGCGACGGCGATACGATGGGTGACGTCACCCGTCGCTGTCGCCACCGGCGAAAGTTATCTTTCGCCGGTCGGCCGCATCGTGGGATTACCGCAATTTGATTTGTTCAAGGGCCGTCACGTGACGCGACGGCCCTTGAAAAAATCAAATTTTGCCGGCGGCGGGGTTTTTGCGCCGTCGCTTGTCGCCGTCGCTTGTCGCCGTCGCGTGCACAATGCGTTTGTTTTCGGCCGAAGTCGTCGGCACTATAAGCACGGCCTTACACGGACTGAAGGGTTGATTGAAACTAAATGGCAGCCATTAAGTGAACCCTGGGAAGCAGGATCTTAGCTGATCACAGGAGAACGAATCGATCAGCAGCTTAGGTAATTCTTTTCAATAAAGGTAATCGAAGGTAGCATATATTAAAACAAAAAAAGGTGTATTTTTGAAAAAAAATGTTTTCAAGTGCTGCTTGAACTGCCTCTTTATATCTGCGGAGAAATGTGTTGCAGGATCCTACTTCTCAGCTTTTTTGTGCTGTCGCAGGAGTTTGTAATAGAAAAAAATGTACATGGTTCTAGACTGTGCAAGATGCTAAAGCAAGTGGGTTAGTACCGTCATTCTTGCAAAACAGTGACTACATATTTGTTATTCACTCACTCTTTATATCTGGCAATAGTAGCAAGACTGCCACAGAGCGGTTTGATACGCATTGCACTTTATAGGGATCTGTGTAGTACACCAAGCCACGGAGGACGACTTAATCCTTAATTCCTCTTTATTCACATTCAAACTGTTTTATGCCATTTATACTGGGAACCCAGCCAAATAATTGAAATAATACCCCTTTTTGCAGAAATCCTACTCTGCTAGTGCTCCAATCTACTGTAGGATTAATCTATGTCACTAACGCACTATAATATCTGTGTGAAAAGCTTAGTTGGGGGATGGCAGGCAAATATACTTCACAACACAGTGCCTTGGGAACTGCAGAGCCCTGATCAGTGCAGCTGAGGGGTCTGGCAGCAGTACATCTGAGTGGCAGCTGAAGGGTGTTGGCAGTATGATTCTGTTCACTGCTGTTTGTTGTGCTCCGGGATGGATTTCCCAAAAGGCTGAGTTGTATATAGCGCCAATTTTTGGGGGGAGGAAGTGTGTGTGTGCGCGTCTTACCTTTTCCTGAGCGGGCCCCCTCCTGTAGTGTCATGACGAACCGACGTCACATGATGATGTGTTGCCATGACAACGTGGCGTCCCATGGCACAATGACAATGCAGCGTCACGTGCCAAGACTGGGACTAGCCCCCTCCCGCCACACCCCTTCCCAAGGTCCTCTTTTATCCCACTTTTACTCGCATATCAATTACCTGCACCGCTCTTTGGTGACCCCACTACACCTGAGATCTCTTCCTTTCCTTTAGATTGTAAGCTCATTTGGGTAGCGACCTCTTTATGTTTTGTGTTTCACGCCTTTGTAATGCACGGTATAATATGTTGGCGCTGTATAAATAACGGAGGATAATAATGTACTTGCAGTGTATAGATACTGAGCGTAATTGTAGCCTACCCTCAAAAGCATGTTTTACTAAATCTGCTCTTTTCATTTTGTCCAACATAAAATGAAGAACCATTTAATTGCCATTGATTTTCTTCTGTCGCATTATAAGGAAGACCACGTAAATGCATTAGTAAAATGGTAATGAATCATGTGCCAAACGAGCAGGCAGTGGGAGAACATGCAGAGTGGCTTCAGCTAAACACATTTACCCAATCCTGCATAAAATAAGCATCAAGTTATCATGGCCAGACTACGTTCAAGTTATATTTTGTATTTTTTCTTTTTTTTCCTGGAAGTACAGTCACTTTAGTAGCACACAGCAAACCTGAGTATAATAAGTGCCATATGTAAATATAACTGGCCAATCTCAAGATCCTTTTATGCATAAAACAGGAACCATTTTTTATTCATTCCATCACAAGTATTTTTTTGCATAGGTCATCTGTGTCAGTTACTCTTTAATAGCCAGTTCACTGGCATATATGATGCACAGAATGAAGAAGATAAGGGAACTAAAATGTATCCCAGTTCTTAATTTGTATTGTTTACAAACCTTTCCAATGCAACTTTTATTTTTTTTTAATACGTGCACTTTTTCATTCGACATGTTACTTCCATTAATTAACGGTGGACCTGCACCTGACTGTGCTTTTAAGAATGAGCAAAAAAATTAAGTCACCGATGAGGATGAAAAGGTGAGGAGCCATTGCCGCATAGTAATAACTCCCAGAATCCCAGGTGAGGAGCCATTGCTGCATAGTAATAACTCCCAGAATCCCAGATGAGGAGCCATTTCTGCATAGTAATAACTCCCAGAATCCCAGGTGAGGAGCCATTGCTGCATAGTAATAACTCCCAGAATCCCAGATGAGGAGCCATTGCCGCATAGTAATAACTCCCAGAATCCCAGGTGAGGAGCCATTGCTGCATAGTAATAACTCCCAGAATCCCAGATGAGGAGCCATTGCTGCATAGTAATAACTCCCAGAATCCCAGATGAGGAGCCATTGCTGCATAGTAATAACTCCCAGAATCCCAGGTGAGGAGCCATTGCTGCATAGTAATAACTCCCAGAATCCCAGATGAGGAGCCATTGCTGCATAGTAATAACTCCCAGAATCTCGGTGCTGGTTTGTTGAATGCCTCTCAGGGGTCATACTATCCAAACTTTCAAACTGGTGCTTTTTGTGGAATGGGATACATGATTCATGATTCATTCTTCAGATAGTTTGAATCTTAGGCCCTTGCAAAAAATGTGTGTTGGCTCCTAGTAACTGATCACCCGTAGGAGCTTTTTCTGGTTTCCTGGGCTGTTAGGTTTTGTACCTCGTTATATCTCAATACGTGATAATAATGTTTAATCTTTTTGTAGGGCGCTGGCTGACATGAACAACGATGGGAGGATGGACCAGCTGGAGTTTTCCATAGCTATGAAACTTATCAAACTAAAACTACAAGGTTACCACATGCCCTCTGCTCTCCCTTCAATTATGGTGAAGCCACCCGTTGCCATGACTAGTGCCACTGCATTTGGTTAGTATGAATTTGTACATTAAGAGTTCAAGCAATCTTCTTTAACTTTTTATTTACAGGGTTCCATAAGGGCCTTGGGTACAGAAAAGAAGAGGACATATGGCTGGTATAAGCTGTGGAGCATTTTGTTGTTTTTTGTGCCAGTGGAAAGGGTTGAGATTGTATCTCATTCCACTACTTTGAGTGACAATTAATTAATTTTTTCCCCCCCTGGAAGTCCTAAACTCCTGGGATATTAATGGAGATCAACAGAGCTTGAGAAATGCAACAATTCTGTCAAAATGGTCACACATGCAATTCTTCCTAGGCAAAAAAAATAATTCCCCCCTCCTCAGCCTAAATTTTTTTTTTCCTAGGAGGCCAGAAAAGGTTTGTAGTTGTTGCTGTAAAGCGAGTGATGGGAGGGGAGTGATGCGACCTATCTGTCCTTCCAGCACAGACACACATCCATGTTTCAAATGAATACTCTTTGAACGGTTAGGTGGTGTGGGGTACTTTCTAATATGTTCCAGGACTGCCCTGCGGAATGTACTTCATTCTTTCATCCTGTATTCCGATGTGCAATTTTACAATGCGCGGTTGATGGTGTGGTCAGAAATCCCATTTTTTTTTCTTCCTTACACCGTATTGTCCAGCAGAAAATTATTCTTAAAAGAGAAACTCGTTATCCCACTGTCCTTATCAAGCCCTTGTCTGATTTTGTAAAGCGGTTGGGTTAAACATGGCTCCTAGTACATTACAATGCTGGGCTAGAGGATTTCAAACGCACCGTTTTAGCTACGAGAAAAAAAAGAAAAAAAAAGCCTTTGTTTAGGAAGAGAAATGATCATGCTTATGAAGGGTTAGGTGAGATAAACGCTTGTACTGCATATCATTGATTGGAGTGACTCCCATTTATTGGTTTGGTTCCTACATTGTAAGTTGGTATGGCTCAAGTTGTCAAACTTTTTTAGTTGTGTTACTAGTCCACTGAAATACATGTTAAACCCTTGAGTACCAAATGTAATATCAGCACAGTGCATTATAAGGGCCCCTGGCACTGATGTGGTTAAGCAAACCTTTATTTTTTTAAACACAATTAAACTTCATGATTTTTAATGTCCTTTTGCATCCAAAATATATTTGTGTGTTTTTCAACCCGTCTCTCCTTCCCAGCGTTTAACTAGGACCAGCGCGAGAGAACGTGCAGACAGTGCAGTACAGCTCCAAATCACTTGTTTACATTTCTACACTGTGCCCTGTTTTTTCTGTCTGGTCTCCCTACTTCTGTACATGGTGCACTGTTTTGTGTTTTCCAGGTGTGAGTGGAATTGCTAGCATGCCTCCCCTTGCAGCTGTATCCCCTGTGCCAGTGCCGCATATTCCAGTAGTAGGAATGTCTCCTCCTTTAGTGTCCTCTGTCCCTGCCACAGCAGTACCGCCAATGGCTAACGGAGCGCCAGCCGTTATACAGCCTCTTCCTGCTTTTGCTCACCCTGGTAGGCTGCTGAGTTCTAATTCCGGCAAGTAGTTTCTTGCAAAAATCTATGAAATGGTGTTGTCTTCTGTTGTGTGTCCGGGAGCCCACTACGCATTGCTGTGCAGGCTCCCGCGGGATACAAGGGCTTAATATAAATGTTTCACTTAGTAAGAGATAAACACACCTCACATGCCTCACCCAGGGTACTTTAATCCTGCTCCAGAAACTCCAGATGATGCACTGGCTGTGATGATTGGGGCTACACAAATCTTGAACGTATAGATTTAAGTTCTGCATGGGCTTTCAGGTTCACATAGAAGGATTTTTATACACGTGACTTTGTCACCGTTAAATCTTACCGAGCTGTATATCTGTGTAATTATAGGTTGCATTGACTTGAATTTGGTGTTATTTGAAGAATTCTGAGGGATCTCTAGTTTAAATGCACAACATCTACATATAGATACCCATTTTCCTCTCTTAAATGTCACAACCTGTAAAGAACATTTGTATTACAACTCTTTTGACACTACTGCGTAATCATGTTTTATTAACGATATGCTAGACATCTGTTCGTTTGTTCGCATCTTTTGAAGTACAATAAAGCATTTGGTGTTTTGGCAACAATATTTAAATAAATCTACTAGACATCTTATTAGCCAATTGTGCTTATAAATGTATTTATTCTATGAAAGCGTAGATTGTGACTTGTAGGCTAGCTACAGTATATAATGTAAACTTTCAGTTACATCTACATTTTCGTGTATCAGTCTTTCAGAAATGTTAATCCTGGGAGGAAAGTTGGGGACAGTATTTTAGAAGACGTTGTTTGTCATTGCAGCCACATTGCCAAAGAGTTCGTCGTTCGGCCGGTCGGGTGCTGGGTCTCAGATTAACACTAAACTTCAAAAAGCCCAATCCTTTGATGTTGCTATGTAAGTACAATATGATCTTAATGTAGTCTCTGATGTCTTTTTGTGAGAACTCCTCAATGGCATTTTAATCAGGTTATGTATTGTATGCAGTCCTTAAATTAGCAGCAATCAGAGACTGGGGTTTAGAGTAGACACTGCAATTCTTGGAAAGTCTCAATATTTTGTTTGCATCTGTGTTTTCAGTCTAATTTTCTTCTTTTTGCACTCGGTTTATATTGCGAATTGTTACGTTTCTGTGAGCGGTTAAGATCTTCCACTCGCAACAAATGTTCTTCTACGTTTCTAGTAGAGATCAGGAAAGCAGAAGATAGAAAATCAAATAGACTAATCTATCCTGGATTCAACGTGTATTTATAAAATGTTTTACCAGGAAGTAATACATTGAGAGTTACTTCTCGTTTTCAAGTATGTCCTCGGCATAGAGTTAAGACAAATAATACATGGTTACAAATACAGTAACATAAATGAACAGGGTATACATTATATACACGACATTGCATGCACAGTTAAAGAAAATATATATTATAGGCGTATGAAACAGTTACAGACCAGATTAAAATGTGAGACAGTCTTAGTTTTGAAAGAACTTAAACTGGTGGTGGATGTGAGAGTCTCTGGTAGGTTGTTCCAGTTTTGGGGTGCAAAACTGTTTTGTATGTGTATGCAATGTAGTCACTATATTAAGATCTTGCATTGGAAGGACTAGCAAAACTATGATCTATGAAAGGGTCTGGGCCAGTATTGTTTGCTTCCCATGATACTCAATAAGTCATCAAGCCCCCCAACAGTTCAGGTTTTCAGGATATCCCTGCTTCAACACTGGTGGCTCAATCTTTGACTGATGCTCAATAATGAGCCATCTGTGCTGAAGTTGGGATATCCGTAAAACCTGATCTGTTGGAGGAGCTTGAGGACTGGAGTTGAGCACCCTGCTCTGAGCAAAAAGCAGATATGGAAGCAACTTGTTTCATATTGTGAAGGTTAAATTTCATGCCGTTCTAAGTTTCATTTCCAGCACTGTGTGTTGATGACACTGTTAATAATTGGCTCAATTACATAAATATACAGTACATATTTTTTCCACAATGCAGTAAGGAAAAATAAGTAAATATTTCCCGACTTGGCGGCATCCCAGTGATAGTCATGGATTCCAATGAACCTTAAGACTTGGGCCGCGCTCATGGTGGCGTCGCTATGTGCGCGCGCTATGTGACGTCCGGGACGCTTACCTGTGTTCCTATTGTTCCTCACGTGCCCGCGGCGCTGCTGCGTCAACGCTGCTACATTTTGGCCCGACAAGTAAATTTGTGATTTCGGGCTGCAGTCACATGACGACAGCATCATGTGAGCTGGTTCAGCCAATGAGGGCGAACCAGCTTCATGACTCATCCGTGACACGTTCGCCTACGCCTCCCATCCCCAATCTCCTGAAGCCTAGTGCAAGGGTGCACAAACTTCTCAAGCTGCGGCCTCCCTGCCGCGAGCCGCAGCGTTCGCGCCCCCCCCTCCTAAGACTGTGCGTCAAATGACGTCTCGGGTCATGTCACCTCGCCGCGTCATTTGACGGGCGTTACCATGGCGATACGTGATGTCACATGACCCCGCGGCTTCATTTGCCATGGCAACGCATCGCCGAAGACTGGGCAGAGATCAGGTAAGAGAGTTACAGAGGCCTCACGCCTCCCCCGGCATGTAAATTAAATGCTGAGTGGAAGAGCGCGGGGCCCCTGTAACCTCCGCGCGCCTCCCCCCCCAGAGATTCTCCCACCCCCCCTGGGGGGTGCGCCCCTCATTTTGTGCACCGCTGGCCTAGGGCACACATCGCTGGGGGTGCAGGAGTGTACTCAGTAGCGCGCACCCGCGCCGCCACCATGAGCACGGCCTAAGGCAGTAAAGAAGAGATTAAGCTGATTGGTGCTACATAGCAGATGATATAGGAAATTCAGCGCTCGTGCTGCAGGTATATATTGTGTTGGAAACATAAATCTCCTTGCTGCATGTGTGCGGAGCGTCTCCCCAGTCAGCTCCTAAAACAAGGTGACCCCCTAGGGGGCACCCTTGAAGAAATGAAAGAAAAATGCACACACTGCGCACCAGAAATTAAAAAATGGTAAAATGTTTATTGATAACAATTAAAACTAAACTGAGGGGATCCAACCCCACCTCAGTACAATGCGTCACAAAGCTAAGTTTGGTTACAATGAACACAAACCATAGGATAGATCAATTCTAACCAGAAGACCTAAATCTACAAGCAACATAACACACAATGTATGAAAATAAAAATAATAAAAAAAGGGGCAGTGTTCAAAAGAAAAACAGAACAAATAATCCTGATTAAAACTAAAATATAGTTAAACAACTACCCGAGACTGACAGGGGGAGACGGAGACTTACACTGAAGCCTAGAGCGGATTCCGCGGCGAGCGTACAAGGATCCGGATCACGCCACCGCAGAGATCTCTCCGCCGCCCAGGCTCCCTGCAAACGCCGTCTCAGCCTGTCAGGATACGCGCAGAGTGACCTGTCGTGACCTCTACGCGTTTCGCACTACGTGCTTCGTCGCGTATTTCACTGTACTACAGCCAATCAATTACCAGGCTAGGAATTAGTACTTATTGGGTCCAGACGTGTGTGTCTTCCCAAGGGAAACCCATAACTTTATAAGGGCAGCAGTTCTTACCAAAAACGAGCAAGAAAAGCAACTTATGTATACAATATAAACAATGCGGACATTGTATCCCAAAGTCAAGAGAATATGTTTGTTAACTCATTCACTGCTGAACTCTAGATACAAAGCATGTCACATACCAAACATGCCTAGAATGCAACATACACATAAACAATTTATATTCATAAAAAGAAAAACAACATACACAATAAACATAATGAAGTTACTAAATAAACATTACATTCACATTGCATATTCAATTTAAATGCTGAGTGGAAGAGCACGGGGCCTCTGTAACCTCCGCACACCTCCCCCACCCCTCCCCCCCCCAGAGATTCTCCCACCCCCCCTGGGGGGGTGCGCCCCTCACTTTGTGCACCGCTGGCCTAGGGCACACATCGCTGGGGGTGCAGGAGTGCACTCAGTAGCGCGCACCCGCGCCGCCACCATGAGCGCGGCCTAAGGCAGTAAAGAAGAGATTAAGCTGATTGGAGCTACATAGCACATGGTTGTAGTAGCCTTCATTTCACAGAAGTAGTTTGTTCATGTGCTTTTAACACCTCACAGGTTTCTTGTTCAGATGTGTCCTAGTGACATGTCATAGTGTGTGTATTAACTACATTTAATTTATTAGGCATGCTACTGTAAAACTGTAAAATAGCTTTTTTTAGTTAGCTTTGTTTTCAGATTCTTAGACTTAATAAAGGAAGGCTGAATCCCGCATATGAAGATAGCTCCATCAAAACCCTGGAAGTGAATTGCTTTAATAGGTTGTGATAATTCAATGGGTTTTGTGTTTAGCACAGGGCTTGGGTGTTTTTGTTTTCATGTTCGGGAGAGCTTGCTTTGACCCCAATGTGTTTGGGGAGGGGAAGATATATATATATCTTTTTTAAAATATATATAATTTTAAAATGGGGGTGTTGCGTCAAGCAATTGCACTGGACAGATGGATTTTTCTGATAAGAGGATTGTCATTGTCACTGATAAATTGTTTTCCAGTGCACCGCCAGTGGCAGACTGGGCTGTGCCACAATCCTCGAGACTAAAGTACAGACAACTGTTCAACAGCTATGACAAAACCATGAGCGGACACTTAACAGGTAACCATCTTTGTATAAAAAGAGGATGTGGATATGATCATTCTGGACTTCTGATTTGATATACTGGCAACCAATAGAAGTACATCTCCACAGATACTTCTGTAACCTACCACATTGAGTTGACTTTTTTTGCACTGCTTTAGGGTGAGATTAGGCAGACTGTGGTTAAAAAAAAGGTTTATGTTTAGACCTCAAAATGATGGAATTGAGAGGAAACTGCCTTTTGGTTAAAGGTAAAAGATCTAACCACTGGAGATTCTCGACATCCCTACAGTAGCCCGATCCATTATAAATTCTTTAATCCGTAGGTATCCATTTTTTGGATTGTTATAAACACTCCATAATAGATGAAAACAGGTTTAATTGCTGCACACAATTGCTTTTGTCCCCATCTGACTATTCCTCAGTGCAGTAAGGTAACCCTTTCTGTTCCCCTTTTCCCATAGTAGTAGTGTCACAGAGTGGGGTATGCTTGTGGTCCTTGAGCGTGTCCCAGCACATCCTAGCAGTTTAGTTTGGTGGTGACTTTGACACCCAGCTTTTATATCACATTCGCTACCTGACAGCTGTCACAGATTACTTTAAAGTCCAACCGAAGCTTAATATCAGCCAGTCTCAAGGGAATTTGCTGCTGATTTTAATAAAAGATACATCATGAATTATAACCTTTTATTTATTTCAGGTCCTCAAGCAAGAACTATTCTTATGCAATCAAGTTTACCACAAGCTCAGCTGGCTTCAATATGGTAAGAATATCAGCTGTACCATGTGTACAAGCAAGAGTTTGTACTTTAGGATGGCAAAGGTCCTACACCATCAACCATAATGCGTTTGAATTAGAAATGACGATTTTACCAGCTCTCGCTTGCTTTTTAAAAATAATCGCTCAGTTTAAACTTGTGTTTCTTCTTTATTTAGTTTGTCCCATCATTTTTTAGGGATATTTATTCCAAAATACTTTAAACACAATAGGGGGAGTGTTCCATAATAAGAGCTTAATGATGGACGTTTGTTGAACATGTTCTGTGTTACTGAGTGTGCAATCCGTTGTGGTGATCATATGTTTGATGTTTTTGTTTCAAAGGAATCTTTCAGACATTGACCAAGATGGGAAGCTAACAGCCGAAGAGTTCATCTTGGCTATGCACTTAATAGATGTTGCTATGTCTGGCCAACCTCTGCCTTCTGTTTTGCCTCCTGATTATATCCCACCGTCTTTTAGGTAAGGAAAAGCTGTGAATTTCCCACAATGCACCACTGAATAAGGCCTGGCACGTGTTCCTGCTTTCCATCAGTGTTTGTTTTCACTATAGAAACTAGGCGAGCGTCTCGCATTTTGCAAACGGGAGGAAACGATGGCGCTTAACTTGTATGGTTTATCTTGTTTTTGCTTTCTACTGTTCTCCGTATTCGTTTAGGGCTAGGAGGGTTCCTTTCTGGTAAAGACCAGTGGTGGGGAACACGATGTACTGAAGGAACCGCACTCGAAAGGGCCAAACGTTATACTTGACAATCACTGAGGCGGGGGAACACATTGGAGGAGAGTGGGAGATGTATGGGGGGGGGGGGGTTGGGTGACATAAGGGGGCTGCATCTCTCTGTTAGGGAGCACAAATGTTGCTGCTGCATGTATGAGCGCCTCCCCACCCCCTGCAGTTCCTTAATACGGTCCCGCTTCTCTGCATACCCTCGGTCCTTATGTTGAGCACATGAGGAGCGGGACACTATTCACTAGCGCACGGTCCTAAAACAGTTGACCTGAGGGAATGGGGAGAAACTCAGATCAGCGGCATCAACGTCTTCGCACCGGGGGGAGAGGGCGGTGATTGGGGACTGCAGGTAAAGTCCCAACTGCCCACCTATTGCCCGCAAATGCTGTAGACTGCAATAGCTTACATGTCTTTGTGACATGCTGTGTAAGAAAGTACAATTAATCTGTGTTTCGGTTGAAAATACCGCACATACAATTGTGAGGTTTGCTGGAAGGATAATAGAAAAGGCCTGTTTTGTTAAGTACTAGGGATGCTAATAACATTGTTTTGACATTGTCTTGTTAACTAAAATACACTTTTAATATTGCTATACTTAATGGGGAAGAGATGCGTTTCTGATCTTTTGTCACATTTTCTGAAGACGTATAATTTTATTTGACAAGCTTTCTCAGTATGTGATTATTCTATTCTCACTCCACTGACTAAAGCCCTATCCAAAATAACTAATTATCTTTATGGTGCCACAACACCCTGCTTATATTACTTGACCTCTTCTGCTTTTGATACTGTGCACGTCTATGTTCACAAAAAGCTGTATACTAGATTTCCTCACAGCTCTGTAATTGTACTTTGTATCTCTTGCGAACACCATCCCTTCCAGTATCCTTTTGTTGGCCAAGGGATCTGTCCTTGGGCCTCTTCTCTCTTTTCTCTCTCGCTCTATATATCTATATGCTCGCGTGCTCGCGTAATCGTTGTCGCCCCTTTTAACAAGCCGCGGCATAGGAGTGTTCCCTCACATTCTTCTGTCACATTCACACTCGCTAGAACATAGTTACCTCCCGTCTTGATTATTTGACCTTCCCCCCTGCCTGGCCTTCCTGCTTCTCGCCTGTCTCTTCTACAATGTATCCTAAACGCTGTTACTACAATTACTTCACTCTCCTAAGTCCGTCTAGGCGTCTTTCCTACTGAAATCCCTCTTCTGAGGTCCTGTTGGGTCCCGTACTACTTACACAATTCTCCTCTCTGTCAAGGCTATATACTCCTCTGCCTTTCCTTATATACACTACTCGGCCCTTTTGTATCCCACCTCTTGTATCTTCAGCCCTCTCCTGCCACAAACCTCTAGCTTACTGCCTCCCACTTCTTGAATGTCCTTTTCAATATTTGCCAAGCACCTTCTCTCTCCACCTTCGAGGCCTGTCTATAAACAAGCCATGTTAACTAAGCATTTCAGTAGCTCCATTGTACTTGCCCCTTGCAGACGCACTTACCGTAACACCCTCCTTCGATCTCCAAGTTAGGGGGGGGGGGGGCTTAACTCCAGTCCTCAAGACCCTCCCCTAACAGGTCAGGTTTTCAGGATATCCCTGCTTCAGCACAGGTGGCTCAGAGGCTCAGTCGAAGACTGAGCCTCTGAGCCACCTGTGCTGAAGCAGGGATATCCTGAAAACCTGACCTGTTAGGGGAGGAGGGGTTAGAGGGGGGGGGGAGGGGGCACTTGAGTACTGGAGTTGAGCCCCCCTGCGCTAAGTTCTCCCGACATACCACTTGGATAGTAAGCTCTTTGGCGCAGGGGCTCTTTCCTAATGTTTTCTTTTATGTTTAAAGCCGCTGTTCCCATTATGTCTCATTATTTGGTTGCGACTATTACTGCTGCAGAACATTATGTTCGTGAATGGGGCTATGCAAATAATCAGTGGTTGACAAATCACCAAAAAATCTACTCGACGAACAAAAAATTTTACTCGCCACCTAGTATCAAACGTGTGCTGCTTCGGCCAATAGGCGCTCGCCACGATGTTAAATCCACTCGCCCGGGGCGTGCAGATGTATAGGTTTGTCGAACACTGCAAATAATGATACACATACATGTACACACGTATGTATGTCAGTCATGGTTCATGGACGTTTTGGGTTGCCCACAAATGCACTACTAGACCTATAATACCAAGGAATTCATGAAGTAACCAAATCAGATCAACAATTAGATGTGTATTTAACTGAAAAAGTTACCGGATGTAAAATGGAAAGCTGCAATAACTTTTGAACCATTACAGAAGGGTACGCTCCGGCAGTGGCATTTCCTTGATGAGCTCGGTATCTGTTGATCAGCGATTACCTGAGGAGCCGGCAGAAGAGGAACCGCAGCTAGTGGACAAAAGGTTACCAGGTAACACAAAAGCTTCATCTCTTTCCTTATGTAACTATTTCACATTTGTCTGACAAGAAGAATCTGTTCTTTTTATTTATTATTATTCTGTCTTTTTCTTCATTGGCAGCGGTTTTAATGGACCTTTTTTTTTTAGAATTATTTTGCACCATCAAACCGCTTAAGCATTTAAAGAATAAAGTCTCAAAGAAGAAAACTGAAGGATAACCTGATGTACCTTTTTTTTATGGGTTCTAAAACTAAACAATTTTTTTTTATCTCGTGTTGCAGCCACATTGTATTCCCTTTTGCCTTTTTGTTGGCCAGACAAACGGTGAAATATTCTTCTCGCACAGAAGAAAGCTAATCAAATCACAGAGGATTTTGTTTGTCTCCTAGTGACATTTGAAGATAAAAAAAGGGAGAACTTTGAGCGCGGTAACCTTGAGTTAGAAAAGAGGAGGCAGACCCTGTTGGAGCAGCAGCGCAAGGAGCAGGAGCGCCTGGCCCAGCTGGAAAGGGCCGAGCACGAGCGCAAGGAACGGGAACGCCAGGACCAAGAACGGAAGCGGCAGCAAGAGCTGGAGAAGCAGCTGGAGAAGCTCAGAGAGCTGGAACGTCAGAGAGAAGATGAGAGGAGGAAAGAAATAGAAAGGCGAGAGGTAAACGGCCCCAAGGAGGATGTAAACGGTTCTCTATGGCAGTCGGTATTTAAAAAAAAAAAATTTTTTTTTTTAGAAGACTTGTTTTTATCTTGTTCATAATCAGAAGAAATAACCGTAAAAATGGGTTTCATTGTTTTGTTCTCCGCCATCTGGACCACGTCTTTAATTCTGCAGAAAAGTCTTAACTTCAGTCAAGTTTACAGGCACAGATATATTTTGGCTAAGTGTCCTGGGGCTGTCAGGTTTTGACAAAAGAACAAAATGCAGCTTAGAGCGGTAATAACCCCATTTGAGTTAGGAATGTGCTGCGAATGTATGTAACCGATGAGCCCGTTTCTCAGATTTGACTCGTAGGATAAGACGATAGTTTCTCACTGACATGCTGCAGAGAACAGCGGCAGATAACCAAGTTGACTCCCCTGAAATGCCTGAAACTTTCAGGGGTTTGAGCGATGCCATTTCAATGGGCAAATATATTTTAATGATTCATGTTCAACCACCTACGCCAAGGCCACTGACGGGGGGAGAGCTGGGACGTGACTGACCTATTCCACCGCCAGGCTTCCTGTCCCTCCCCTCAAAGACCGGCTCCCCCTTCCTCCCCCTGCTTGACAACCACCCATAGAATACACAGTTTACCGTACCCATCTAACGGGACCATGGTATTAATGAAGCTGGTTTCGTGAGCTGCGGAAGAAATGCAAAGACGCTCATGGGTACTCTATCTTCCCCAATTAGAAAAATGTAGGTTGTGAACATCTTCCTCATTGTAGTATGTTTTTACTTTTTCAATATTTTAAAAGCACATATGAACAAAATGTTTGTTAATAATGGGTTTTGGGTGTATTCTTGCATATCCATAGGACAAAAAAATGGATCAAAAATGTATAGCCGTCATTTTGTAACTCCTGGTCATCAGAAGCATAGACTTTGGGGGCAAGTCTAGATCTGCCAAAGTGGCCATTTGGGCTGTTTACGGACGATAATCTCCACTGACTTCAAGTGGTCTGAAAAAGGCCAGAATAGCTGCTTCGGGAGACCTTGGTTGTGTGTGTCTGTGTTTTCATGACATCATGTCTTTATAGGCTGCAAAGAGAGAACTTGAACGCCAGCGACACTTGGAGTGGGAGCGTAACCGGCGACAAGAACTTTTACATCAAAGGAACAAGGAGCAGGAGGACATTGTGGTTTTGAAGGCAAAGAAAAAGACCTTGGAGTTTGAGCTCGAAGCTCTTGTAAGTAAAAGTGTTTGCCGCCTAATGGGAATAAGCTTATTGACTGTGACTATCTCCGATGATATTGGGAAAAATTCAGAGTAATGCAGTACAAAAATATATCATACTATGACAAAACTTAGTCCAAGAAAAATGAATCGCGTATCAGTTTCTAAAAATCCTGATGAAGGTTTATAGACGCCGAAACATTGGACTAATTTTTCCTTGACTGTTCTAATATAATAAATGTTGACTGTCACAATAAAACATATTTTTGTACAGCATTTCTTGTGTGCTCTGGATTTATTTAAATCATGATATTTGTGTAAGGCTACAACAAAAGACAGGGGAGCCCAATGCTACATCCAATTGACAAAACATATATGGTAATAAGCAGTGGTTGACAAATCACCAAAAAATCTACTCGCCACACAAAAAAATCTACTCGCCACCTAGTACCAAACGTGTGCTGCTTGGGCCAATATTTACTCGCCCGGGGGTTAAATCCACTCGCCCGGGGCGAGCAAATGTATAGGTTTGTCGAACACTGGTAATAAGTATAAAGTTAAATACTTCAATAATAATATTTTCTTGGTTATTTAGTTAAACCCTTTGGCCAAAGCATCATAAGCCTGCATACCCACGTCAAGGTATAACCAAATTTTCAGGTCCTAACACTAAACTGTGAACCTTTCCTTTTACCTCTGTATGAGGCACCTCCCCCCCAGAGCTCACCCCCTCCTCACCTTTTTAACTTGGGAGGTCTTTTCATTTTGCTGCAAGAACAGGATCTACTACGGTTCTTTCCCCTCTTACAGAAGTAAAAGGAACGGTTCACAGTGTAGTGTTAGGACCTGCAAGTTTGGTTATACCTTGACGTTGGTATGGAGGCTTATGACGCTTTGGCCAAAGGGTTTAACTAAATAACAAAGAAAATATTATTGAAATATTTAACTTTATACTTAATACCATATATGTTTTGTCAATTGCATGTAGCATTGGGCTCCCCTGTCTTTTGTTGTATACATTTGCCACGCTCCGTAGCACTCTTTTTGACATAAATATATATTCATGATGTGGTGGGTGTTGGAGTTTGAGCTAGCTTCCATAAGAAATGAACTAGTGGAAAAAAAAATAGACATTTTAAAACTGGGGTTTATGGGTGTGCAGTTACTTTTATAATATTTCTGATGATCGCAGCATGTGTTTTTTTCTTTTTTCTGTTTTTCTTTAAAGAATGATAAAAAGCATCAATTGGAAGGGAAGCTTCAAGACATACGCTGCCGGCTCTCCACGCAAAGACAAGAAATAGAAAGCACTAATAAATCTCGAGAGTTGAGAATCGCAGAAATCACGCATTTGCAACAGCAGCTTCAGGTAAGTGATATCATTCTATTTCGTTTTTAATAACTTGGAAACAGAGAAATACCATGTTATCTTGGTAAGCTGACTCATGTTGTTTTTATTTTCTCCCTGGTATTCGTTGCAAAAATGTGAAAAAATGTGAAAACATTTGAAGAAAATCTGATTATACCTAATAGAAAAAATTCAAATATCTTTCAGATTTACAGCAGGGCCCCGGGCATACGGCGGATTCCGTTCTAAGGTCCCGCCGTATAGTGAAAATCGCCGGAAAGCGGAACCGGTGATTTTCAGCTGTGCGCATGCGCAACCGGCAATTTCCCCCTTATCCGCATGCGCTACCCGGCAATTTCCCCTTTGTGGCGCGCAAGCTATATTCTGCGCATACCGGCGCAACAGCCTCTGAGGAGACATGGCAGCCCCCTTCTCGGTGCCGCCGTATCAGCGGATCGCCGAAAAGCGGGGCACCGAGAAGCGGGGCCTTGCTGTACTTGACAATAATGTACAGGCTGTAAATGGTGTTCTATTAAGTTGGAGAGCTTGCCCAAGCTACGCTGTAAAATCATTTAGTGACGGAATGCTTAATTCTGAAGTGGGACCTCTGCCAACATCCTCATCTGTTATGTTTGATGTGTTGTAATATTTAGTTATTAAAGCACCACATATATTCAAATCATTCCAGATACAGTTTTATATTGGTATATTATTTATGTTCCATCACTAGCCTGCAGTAAGATGAACCTTTGTTTTATAACCAGCAAAGAGGACATTCTTGCGTAAATTGTAGTGTTTAAGAAAGATAAACCCAGCATTTCCTTCAGGTACCTCTGTTAGGGTTGCCAGGTGGCTTCTCCAAAAATATTGGACACAATGGTGAAAGGTGCGACACGCTGGACACACACACTCACCTCTATGCTCCATGCGGTTTCCTCATCTCCTTGGCCTCTCCCCATTGCTCCTGACACCACTTCCTGATTGGCTGCATTACCCAGCAGCAGCCAATCAGGATGGAGGAAGCTGCCCAGCCCTTTAGCAACAGCCCTGCTCTCACCCTGCTCAGGGAAATCCCACAGCTCCCCACGCAAGTCAGGTCACTATGTCCAGAGAGGTAATACCGGTATACACATACATGTCCAGTATTACCGCTAATTTTTTACTGGGTAGTCCGGTTGAATACTGGACAGCTGGCAACCCTACGTCTCTGTATAAGATAAATAGCAGTGCTTCCTCTTTCTTTCTTTGTATCGCCTCTTCCTATTATCATATATAACTTCTTCGGAAAAGTGAACGGCCAAATGAAGGCTGCATAAGCATATTACTACTTTGATAGTAGATCTGTTGAATGAAATGCTCTGAGACAGTAACTGCCCTCTTTATATAATTCTCATTTTGTTTTTGTTTTAACCATGGGGGCTTTGGGTGTAGGACCATTCTAGGAGACACTGGTTCAGAACACCCCTCACCCCAAAATGTGGGAAGTGTCAACCGAGGGATTGCTGCTTTAACCAGACAGCTGATGCAAATGTTATTACATGTTATATAACTACACACTCAACCAGGTACACAAACCATGACTTGACAAGTGCATGTACAGCATGGTACAGTGTCACAGACTGCTTAATCGTATAGAGCCACTACTTATCTATCTCTTCTCCAGGAGTCTCAGCTGCTGCTTGGAAGGTTGATCCCTGAGAAACAGTGTCTTAATGACGAATTAAAGCAGGTTCAACAAAACAGTTTGCACAGTAAGTTCAGTCAGCAGGTCATTGGGTAAAGATCTCTCTTTAAAGCCGTTCCGTGGCAGCGAGGCCTGAAATGCATCCAGAGCAGGGTGTTGCTGGCCTCGCTGGCATGGAACGGGTTCAAGTAGTTCCCCGTGTTGCAGGCATTTTTAGTAGTGAATAAGTCGAACCGTTCATTTCCTTTCCAGGATTGCACTTGCGAATTAACATCCTGCAACTTATAACTGGACGGGACTTTTGCGCCTTGGTAAAACGTGCACAAGGATCAGAACCCCCTCCCCACGTCTCCCAAAGCTACACACAACCATTGCAACTGTTCATCCCACATTAACCCCTTCAGTGTTGAAGTGCTCTGCTGGTCTTTTGACGCAAGTTAATGTCCTTTAACCTCATCCAGCCACAAACAAGGACATTTTCTGCCAATAGTGTTTGTTGGAGGATATGTATGTTGTGTTTTCTGGGACGGGAAGGTGCTTTGGGCTGTTAGATTTGTATAGAGATGCTGTAGCATTATGTGTGTAACTTTGCTCTCATTTTCAGTTGGGGAAGGCGAGTATTCTTCCTTGGAAGCATCAACGAATACTGAAAGAATAAAATGTAATGGCTAGTGACACACTAATGTCGTCTTTTTCTTTCCAGGAGACTCCCTCCTAACACTAAGAAGAGCCTTGGAAGCCAAGGAAGTTGGCCGTCAGCAGCTTAGAGAACAGTTGGATGAAGTGGAGAAAGAAACACGAGCTAAACTTCAAGAGATTGATGTCTTTAATAACCAATTAAAGGTAATAATGTCCCTGGATATTTCCCAGTGCCGTCTGCTTTTCTGCTATGGAAAGTTGGAAGTGCTGCCGCCTTTGCTGGAATTTATCTCCACGTTTACCACTGCTGAAATGAATAGGCCTAGTACAAGAGTGGGTAACCCCGGCATAATCCCTCTTTATTGGCCATATAGCTGTAAAAGGAATTTGTATTCTGGGTGTCTACTTCTGCAGTTCCTTCAGGTTATTGGATTCAGCGTCACGCTTGAGAGTTTCCACCTCTTCCTTCTAGTTAATCTTCCCTAGGATATAGGACTCGCGTAGCTTTCGTCCCTCGCTATACACTTTCAAGTGGTCTATTGCGGATCATTGGTTAGGAAGTGGATTGGACTATCTGAACTCGCACGTTGCTTTTAGCATGCTCTGCTATTGGTGGGTGAGTAAATGCTAGTGTGTGTAAGCCGCAAGGCAAAGGTGAAAAGGAGGGGGAAGGATCTTTACTTGTCCCTTTTGCTATTCCTAGTGCTTACTCTGGAACACAGGTAATTAGCATACAGTACTTCACTTTTCTCATGCAAAGTATGAGTTTTTTGTGGCCATCTAAAAGCAGAGCAATATATTAACGGGGCAGTTCTCTCTGCAGGTTTGTTTTCAAGACGCCATCACCATACTGTATAGTAGGAGTCCTGTTGAAATCTCCATAGTTTTTTTTTTTTTTTTCCCCCGACTGATTTTCTTTTTAAAATAAAGTTAAAAAAAAATTGTATTTGTAAATGAGCTAAAAATGGAAATGCACATGGTTGCGAAGCCCCTCTCATTTAGTGACATAAGTAGAAGTAGATCTAAAAAGATTAAGATAAGATGACCTCCTTTTGTAGTCTGCATGGAAAGCAGCTCTGTGCTGCCTAGTGCAGTGGATCAAGCGCGAAAGAACAGCAGGGATTGCCATGTGAATAAAACAAGACGGCCGGCTTGTAACAAACAAAAAGCAACCAACATCTGGGTTAGAAAAAGCAATCCAACATCTGGGTTAGAAAAAGCAATCCAACATCTGGGTTAGAAAAAGCAATCCAACATCTGGGTTAGAAAAAGCAATCCAACATCTGGGTTAGAAAAAGCAATCCAACATCTGGGTTAGAAAAAGCAATCCAACATCTGGGTTAGAAAAAGCAATCCAACATCTGGGTTAGAAAAAGCAATCCAACATCTGGGTTAGAAAACAAAAAATACAAAATCAGGCTGGTAATCTGCTTTAAAAGACATCACATGGATCTCACTTTCACAATAGGGCTTACTGTGGGGGAGGGGAGAAACAACACGGTTTTGTAACACCTCATTAAACTGCTCAGCTAAACTGATGATGATCAGAATATTATTATTTCATTGGCCTGACACTACTTTTCTGTAATATCTTCGTAAGGCATTTCAATAAATTTTTGATGTATATGTATATGTATATGTATATATATATATATATATATATATATATATATATATATATATATATATATATATATATATATATACATATACATATACATATACATCAAAAATTTATTGAATTTGATGTATATATATACACATATACATCAAAAATGTATTGAAATGCCTTACGAAGATATTACAGAAAAGTATTGTATATATATATATATATATATATATATATATATATTCATACATACAACACAAAAATTAAGTAGCGCTAAAGAGGATGTGAAATAACCCTGATAAATGATAAATAATAACATATTTAAAATATTAAAATTACCACAATTTAACCTAATAATATCTACAAACCATAACGTGATAGTGAAAAAAAAAGGAAAATCCAAATTGAATGTTCCACTCAAACAAAAAATCCAGAGAGAAATATAGTCCCAATAGAAGATCCAGGGAGCGTCTTTGCAGCTTTAAGGGGAGTGGTATAGCCAACCACTTTTGGAATCAATGAACAAAAAAGCGCAAGCTCCATAGCACGTAACTGAGTAAAAAATAAGGTACATTTATTTAAAAAATCAGCAACACATAAGAATGTGCACTTACAGGATTGTAAACAGAACCATTCGTGGGGGAAAAATCTCTATTGTGGTCATCTGCGGTGGCAGGGCGAGTCCCAGGTTTGCAGAGTGGATGTAAACAGCCAAGGTTCACCATGAATTGGCAGCAAGATATAAAGGCATCCAATGCCTGCACGTCCTTTGCTCCCTCATACAATGATTGCTAACACTTGAAATTAACACCAACCGGAGCGCAGGGAAGCCAGGGACTCCAAATACACCAACACAAACGCGACAACGTCACAGCTCTACGCGTTTCGTCACACTGCGGCAACTTCGTCAGGAGATATGTGATTGTCAGGGACAGCCAGTTAAATAGGCTTGATCAAGTAAACCTATTTTCACATTGGTACTACGTTTCACCACAAATCGTATAACTCTAAAATGACTATAAATATCAACATTACAATGAATAACAACATTATATATATATATTATATATATATTAAAGCTTAATCTTTAATCCCACAGCTATAATAATTTCCCAAAGTTTCTCCTTGGAGATGTTCAGAAAGGACATTTCCTTTCACAATATGCAGACTCCATCCTGTTTGACCCCATTGCCGCGCCCGTGTTCTTAGTTTTTCGTCTCGTCTCCCAAAACGGAGAGTAGCTGGGAATCCGATTTTATTTTGAAATCTCATGACTGAAAAGTTTAAAATATGATCGTTACAAAGTAGATGAGGTGGAAAAAAACACGTGTCCATCCAGTTCAACTTATGTATCAAATGCTTTGTGTGAACACTGAGCATCACCACATGGTAAAACAAAGATAATGGGGAGTGGCAGATTTGTGCTTAATAAGCCGTTTTCCTTTAGTCGTCTTGTATTCTTGATCTTAAACATTTTGAAGTATGATTGCTTGTATTTTTGTAGTATTTAGTTGCTCTTGCTGTTTTTGTGCTCTTATGTTAGATGTTGTACTGTTTGTGCTATTTTGTGTTAGTTGTGGTACTGTTCTTATGCTATTTTGTGTTCTTGTGCTGTGTTGGCCGCCTTTTTCTTTTCCTCTGTGCCCAGTTTATTTGTCTTTGTTGCGTTTCCTCCTGCGGTAGGGTCTGTGCCTCTATCACGCTCACACAGTAAAATGAGAGATTTTTCTACGGCCAAAAGAGGAAAAGGACTTTCCCAACGTAGTCTGCCTAATAGATCTTTAGTGACACAAGTGTTGAATTCCTTTAAGATTTAAATGAACCGCTTTTATATTTTAGGGTAATTATTTCAACAGAAGAAGAAATGGTTGATTGTATGAATCTTTTCATAGTCGGCCATACTTTTTCTTTGGGCTGTTTAAGCATGGTTGGTCTCTTAATTAGCCAATAGAGTAATGAATGGCCTGTTTCCTTTCTGACTCCCAGATCATTCTTTAAACGTATTTCACTAAATAAACCACACACATTATTTGGGGTTTTTGGAGCAAACCTCCATTATCCTGTTCATATGCAGATTGTGCATTTACTTGTGTAAACGCATTGGTTATTCCGAAATCCTGATGAAGCTACTGGTTCTGTAATAAGAGACTGTAGAGCCACTGCAATAATCCATTCTGGACTAATCTATCTCTTGCTCTGACAGTTAGTAAAAGGGGGCCATTCTGATTCAGGTGTAAAATAGTTTGACTTTCTTTTTGGCGTTTTTGGGTTATGGCTAGTTGAACCTACCACATGTATTACTGCTGTGAAGCGCTATGTACATTAATGGCGCTATATAAATAAAGACATACAATACAATACAATACAACCTCTGGGGCTTATCTTAATCCTGAAACCTGGCTCAATCCCTGCGGCTCACTGTAACCCAGTGCTGGACCGTCTCAACATGTCTCGATTTATAAAGAAGCATCCCATGTGCCTCCTATCAGCAGCTAGCACCATGGGAGGTGGGTTTGGCACACCGTTGCAGAATACATAGTTTAGGCTTCGGACCGCAGGGTTTGGATTGTAACTTTTGAGATGTCCGGAGGATGTATTGCTTACGACAACTTCATAGCGGAGTCAAGATTTGCCCTGTGGTATGGCATCTGGAGATGCAAGATGTTACAACACATGCTAGGTTTCCATAGGATTTAATATTCTGTCACTGAATATCACTAACTGCAACATAAGAGTTAAATAGGAATAAGCAGTAAACATTTCCATTGCATAACACCAATCAACGTATTAAAGCATGTAGATATAGTAATTATGAACCCCCTTTTGCATATTGCTATCTTTTTATAATCACCTATTGATATTTTCACTAGACCGTTATGAAGAGGCAGTGGGCAGCCAATCACATTCTTTGTATGATGCTACAAGCTTAAAGCTGTCTGCTATTTATAAAGCCAGTATCCCTTATTTAGGTTTGGGGCACATTTAGGTAATGTCTTGTGACCCCATCCCCCACTATGCTCTCCTTGATATTTAGTTTTCTACACAGCTAAGCAAGTGAGCAGTGTAACGTTTTATTTTATTTTTTCATTTGTTTTTTTCGTCCTGTAACTTTCTCCTCAAGAAATAGGTTGTTATACATTTGCAAATTATTTCTGATCCATCTTTGTGTTGCATAAATCAAAGTTCAAAGTACATATGCTTTGCAGTGCAACAAAAATTAAACGTATTAGAAAATTGTAAAAGTCATTAGGTTATAAACAGATGTTGGCAGTTAGCTGACAATCTGCAGAGAAGTTGGCAAACAAGACATGGAACTAATTTGATTAGTCAGACAATATAAAAAGCAAAGGTACACACAGGCCTGTTGTATTTATCCAACTTTATTTTGTTTTCCACAATAAAATATATTTTAAACATGTATGTTTGTATGTCCTATGTGTTCTGAAGTGTAAGTGGGTTTATCTTGGATGAATGTAATATATCAAACTGGGCGTTTCTCTCTTGCAGTCAGTGCCTGTGGATGATGCAGTGCTGAAGTGTCTGGCAGTTCTCCTGGGCTGTGCCACCCACGTAGACTGCTTTCTAAATGTCCCCATGCCCTACATGGCAGCACCTTCAATATCTCAGTCTGTCCAAGTCTGATCAATCATCTCCAGCGCTATGGGCTTCAGTGTGTTAAACGCGAGTAAACCATGTTACGCATGACAGCAATAGTGGCACCTTGTTGACACAGTGCCAATTAGCACAATGTGAATAGTCATCTGCGCTGCAGCAGTCTTACCCCAGTTACTACCAGTTGGAAAGGTCAGACAACAAGACAAGGGTCTGATGCACGGCCATTTTGCCTCTGTGGTCTCTTGAGTGTCCCCCCTTTAATAGTCTTATGTTGTTGGATTTACTCCATCACAGGTTTCCTCCCGTTTTACTTTTCAGGGTCTTTGCGAGCAGCGTGTTAGGGGGGCTGTGGCCCAGTTGCAGTGTCCTCCTAAAAGTGCTACCCTCTCGCTCTCTTAATAACAAGTGGCTTAGATGGTGGCACTACGGCTTTAATAAGAGGAAGCAGGACTTCCCATGAAAACGATCCATAAGCACAAGTGGCATGTTATTTCACCATTGATGCAATGTGTTATGACCACTATACTAATATTGTTTGTAGACAGTTAGGAGACCCAGACTTAAAAGTAGACATAGAGAATTCATATATACAAAGGCCTTCAGTACAGACAGCATGATAATACATTTTGCAATAAATATTTGCGCATTAGGGGAATAACTTTTGGGGGGATGCAGATATGTGAAATACATAAGCATAGTAGTAATAACAGTAGAGATAGGGCCACTCGTGGGAGCGATTTGTGATTTTTCTTGAGACAGATTTGAAAACGGAGAGCTAGCTTGGTGTTCAGTGATGGGAAGAAAGAACCAGTCATGGGGCCTTATTATTTATTAAGCTGCGATACTGCCAATCCCTGCAAGGTCGCAGGGAAACCTGCCATTCAAGGCAACAGCAGTTGTCCCTCATTCGAGCTGCGATCGTCAGTATTGGCGCTTAATGAATAAGGCTCATAGAGTGTAATAATACGCAATACTGTTTTACGCATGTAAAGTGTAAGCAGAGGCTCATTTAGAGCACAGTGTGAGAACTGATTCCTAATTTGGAATATGCAGACCTCATTTTAAGTCTTGGCTTGTTTGTTGCGTCAGTATTGTGCATATACCGTATTTCCTTGATTCGAAGGCGCCATCGATTTTGTAAGACGCACCAGGACAGCTGCTCCACCTTCTGCAACCTCTCATTCTCCGCTGTCAGCTGCAGCACCTTGTGCTGCATCTCCATGTTATGGATCTTGGCCTTGCCCCAGCTCTTCCGCACCGCGATGTTGCGCTACCTCTGCACCTTGTACTTGTCACTGCTTATCCAGTGACTTTTTCCCCCCACCCCAATACCACCACCGCCTTCTCCCTCCGGGTCAGAGGTGCAGGGCGGGCTTGACGACGACGAGGTGGTGACAAGTTCCCGCTGCAGCTTATCGACTGGTAACCCAGGTAACGGCGCATAGTGGCCGGCTGCATCCCTCCACCGTCCTCCTTCCCGGGCTACCTTGTAAGCCTCCAGCGACTTGAACACAGGCTCCGCCTTGGCCTCCACAGCTGCGAGTAACCCAGCAGCCCTCTCCACTGCGGCGGCTCCGGCTACCCGCCAGGCCGGTACACCCGCAGCGCCCCCTTGCAGCCTCCATTTTTTTTTTCAATTAATAGATTCTAAGACGCATCCCGATTTCAGAAATGTCAAAATGTGAAAAGGTTCGTCTTGGAATCGAGGAAATACGGTAATAGGTTTATTGTATGTTCAGATAATGTTTTTATTAACATGAAATATGTACAATCTAAACACTGATTTTTGTAACATTTTGACATTTCCATAATGTTCTAATTTTCCTGCAAGCCCCTTCCGTTTCCCGTGAAACCGGTTGTGATAGTTTTGGTAGATCAACAGTAGAGATTTTCGTAGATGAAATTTTAGTGCACATGGTTTTGAAAACCTCATCCGTTTCTTTAAGCGTGCACCAACACGGCTTCTAGAACTTTGAATTACAGGGAAATTGTTCAAACGATTGCATTTTAAGGAGTAGTAAATCACAACTAGTGCAAGATTAAATATAAAACCTAACATAACTGACGGCTCTTATGTCGCCCGTTGATTTATACCGAAGACGTCTGTTCTGCCACACAATGCAAGGCCAACATTTTGCCAACATTCTTTAGTGGTACAAATGTGCGGTGGGTTTCAACATCTGTGGTTTGTACTCCCATCATTGGGGTTTAATGCACTGTTTAAAGCTGCAGTTCAGTCAATATCCTGCATGTGTGTTTTTTTTTTTAATAAATCAGTTCTGTAGTAAGAAAAAATACTTTTAGCATTTTCTGTTTTAAAAAAAACAACTTTGAAAGACCAATTTTCTTGTATTCTATTTTAACAAGCATTTACTAAGACACTGCCCCTTCATGTCCTGTCACAAGCCCTGGCACACCCCTTTGTCAGCACTGCCCTCCCTCTTGCACATGTCAGTGCAGGAGTGCTCATGAATATTCATGAGCTTCCACTGACAGACAAGCAGAATATAAACAGATCCCTTCACTAATTATGTCACCAAATTTCGCCGATCAATACATGGAGAACGAATTGACCTGCAGCTATACAGTTCTTTAGGTAATTAGAGATTGCCCACATGAAACTATTGAAGTAAAAAAAAATAAAAAAAGACTGAACTGCAGCTTTAATACAGTATTAAACAAGAAAAACCACACTGGATGCTGTGTAAACCACAGACAAAGGCTATTACCATTTCACTGCCTGATTTTATTTTCTATTGTGACTGTGATGCATTTGATCATTGTGGGCGTGGAGTGATGTAAACCACAAAGAGAATGTATGTAGCCAGGTCACTCTTGCGTTATTGTAAGTTGGAGTTGAGATTTGGCCCATCAAAATGCAGATATTGTACTTTCCAAGCAGGGATTGTTCCCTTGGGTATTTTCACTTGTTCTGTAGCTTATTTTGAAGGCTGTCATTGCTTGGAGGTTAAACAAGTTTGTAAAAAAGAGAGCATGGTTTCTTCACTTGGGTTATATGTAGTGTTTTGACATTACAGTG